>NC_046364.1:35155974-35242078 GCF_011125445.2 Fundulus heteroclitus
AAACTAGACTGAAGCTCAGAGGTGACAGAGCATTTGCTGTTGCTGCTCCTGAGTTATGGAATAACTTACCATTCAGAATCAGACGGGCCTTTTCCTGTTTTTAAATCTCTTTTAAAAACGCACTTTTATTTCCTTGCTTTTAATACACGATTGCGATTTTGTTGTGTATGGCATTTTAAAATACTCTTGCTGTGAACCTGGTTTTTAGCTTTTGATGGTGTGTATGTATGTTTTTAACTTGTTTTTTAACCTTTTCTTGTTTTAATGTACAGCACTTTGGTCACCCATGTGGTTTTTAAACTGTGCTTTAGAAATAAAGCTGATTGATTGATTGATTGATTGATTGATTGATTGGTTGATTGATTGATTGATTGATTGATTGATTGATTGATTGATTGATTGATTGATTGATTGATTGATTGATTGATTGAAAGAAACATGGAGCCAACATTGAAAGGTGGGTTGTAAAGTCATAAACACAATGTATGCACGCATCAGACAAAATACTCTTGTCTTTAACATGTATAACATTTTAAATTAGCCACTCACAGTCATAACTGAACTGTCCTCATCATAGACAAAATATAAGAGTAGACGCGTCATTGGGCGGGTTCTGCCTATGCTGCGATGCGTCAGAGCGTCCGCCATCTTAAATGTGGCAAATCTGCAGTTACTCAGTCACTTAAACAGCATAAGAGGGACTTTAATCTCTGAATATACTTTGCATTCGTAGTATTTTTTTATAATATTACAAGTTTATTTTCGTATCCCTTTAGCTTCATTCTCCTGAATTTATTGCCCTAAAAAATAAAAATTTTTAAAATAATCTAACCTGGCCCTATTACTCCAGGAGTGAAATAATTATGAAAACTGTGATTATTCTGGAAATGTTCCCCCTTAATTCTCATATGATGATGTTTTTTATCATAACATTATCACTTTTGTGTTTGTTTATTTTTACTTTATTGACCTAGGACTTTTTTTCCTCATATTATTAATTTTACCTCTTTAATACTCCCCCAAAAAGTCTGTTCCTAAAGGTTCACATGTGACACGGTTTTATGAAATAATGAAGACCACAATGTTTAGATTTAACAAATTGATCCTTATATTCATAACACATACACACACACACAAATATATATATATATATATATATATATATATATATATATATATATATATATATATATATGTGTGTGTGTGTGTGTGTGTGTGTGTGTGTGTGTGTGTGTGTGTGTGTGTGTGTGTGTGTGTGTATTTATTGCAGCACAGGAATGAGGCATCTTCTCTGATTCACGTTCACAATAACAGAACTCAACTTTTTTCTGCCACATACAATATGGCGGTGACGTTGACGTGCGAACCTGCGCCCTATGACGCGTCTACGTATATATGTCTGTGGTCCTCATGCATGGCTTAAAAGATTCACTTTAGTGTCCATCACACAAACTATCAGGTTGCAACTACACATCTATGACAGTAAATGTTCCCTGTTGCTTTTCAGAGAAGGTGGAACTATTTAGGGTGTTGATAAAGTATTTATACCCCTAATTTGTAAATGTTACCTAATTTGTCACATTACAAACTTCCATGTATTCAGTTTGGATTTTATGTAACAGAGCAACATAAATCAGTGCATAATTACTCACTGTTTGAAGCAGGAACATTATACCTAACTGTTTGGAGTCGATACTTGTAATATCGACTTCCACTGCTTTTAAAGCTGCAGGTCTTTTTGGGTATTTCCACCAGCTTTACAAAAGCTTGAAACTGACATTTCTACACATCCTTATTTCTTAAATAAACCAAGCTCAGTGAGACTGGATGAAGAGTGCCTTGCCACAGATGTTTAGCTGTATTTAGCTCTGGTAATTGACTGAACATTTCTAACACATGCAAGTGTTTTTATCTAAACCATTCCACTTTCGCTCAGGCTGTGTTTAGGATCGGTGCCCTACTAAAAGATCAACCTCTAGCTCCAAGTGTTTTACAGCCTCTAACTTTTTTTTTTCTTCTAGGATTTAGCTTCATCCATCTTCCCATCAAATGACTAGTTTCTCTGTCCCGGCTGAAGAAAAGCAGGGACACATATCTGGCCTTTTGTTGCTGTCAGCAGATTCTACTGCCTGAGCTCTGGATCTTTGCAGCTCATCCAGAGTTACCACTAGTCTCTAGGCAGCCTTTCTGATCAATGCTCTACCTGCTACACCTGATGTTTCAGGTGAATGACCATGCCCTTAGAGGTTTGTAGCAGTGATATTTTCCATTTTTTAGATGATTAAGGGAAGTGTGTCTAGAAGAAATGAAAGCGAAGGAGCCAAATGACATGACACAAAGTCACCCAGAGGGGGAGTAGGCCAACACGATAATCCCTAATCACCCCGTCCCTCACCCACAACCTCATCCTCCCCCCCCACCATCATCGCTCAGGACACCACGGGGTGTTGGAGGACTTTGGTTGCTAAAGCCAACTTTTGTTTTTTTAGTCCTGGTGACAAGAAAAGATGAGAACTTTTTTTTTCTGTGTTGAGACAACAACAGACTACCCTCTCCCTACCGCTGCATCTCCCTTATTTCTTGGCTCTCACCGGTGAAAAGCTCAAACAAAGTTAAATAAGAGATGTTCAATAAGATGTTTAAATCTGGAGCTAGTGCTTCATCACCTAACCTTGGCCGAAAGGTGGCACAGTCGGTAGCGCTGTTTCCTTGCAGTGAGAACGTACTGGGTTTGAAAGCCAGGCTGGGATGTTTCTATATGGAGTGTCCATGTTTTCTGCAAGCACTCTGGCTTCCTCCCACAAAGTACATGACTTTTAGTTTAACTGATAACTTCAAATCTCCCTTAGTTATGAGTGTGTTCGTATAGGGTTGTCATGTGTGACTCTGTGTTGCCCCGTGATGGACTGGGGACTTCTACAGGGTGTACGCGGCCTCCGAGCCTGCAGGAATGACCGGATGCAGACGATGGATTGCTTTAAAGGTATACTATGCAACCGGGGTTAATTTTCCAGCGAGGCTCCCCCCAGAGGGCGAAAGTAAAAGTGCACTGTCGTAAAGATGCTCAGCTGTTCTGGTTTCTCCGTCAAGCCAGGCGTGGTTGTTTTGAGCTTAGCAGACAGGCGAACGCAACGAAAAGTTGAAAAAACGGCAGTACAAACAATGACTAACGCAGTGAAGGTATGAACATCAGGGTTTCCCGCAGCGCTATCTTGGTGAGGCGGCCGCCTCGCAAAACTCACGCTACCCTCGCCAACATTCAAAAAAAATAAATAAATAAAATAATAATAATAATAATAATAATAAATCGATATGCTTGCATGTTTATTTGACGTTAACACGCGGTTCTTTGTTGTTGCTTTCGCGCGTGCATATAGTGAATGGCAGGGCAAAAACACATGGAGTTCTCGCCGTAAAGCAAGACCGACTCTCGCGGTCTTGCAGAGACTTCTGAGCCTGTGTGTGCGGGCCGAGGAAATACCGTACTTGCAATTGCAAGTACGGTATTTCCCCCACAGACCACCAGGGCTGCCGAGAAAACCTTTGTTTGGCCTGAAATGACTCATTTAATCATCCAAAACGGTATGGAACACATTAATTAGCTGAAAAATGTTGCATAGTATGCCTTTAAAGCGCTCCACAACATTCTCAAAATGGGCCTTCACAGAACAGTTGCATTTCTACTGAGATTAAATTGCGCACAATGAGTGGATTTACTTTTCAGGTGATACCCGAAGACAGCTGTTTGTACTAGATTTCATTTTTGGGTGTTAGAATAAAGAGGGCTGAATACAAATGTACACCTCATTTCATATTTTTCTTTATTAAAAAGGTCTGTAAACATGTATTGTTTTCTTTCACCCTTGCAATCATGCCTTTTTTTGTGTTAAGTCTATGACTTAAAATCCCATTAAAATACATTAGGGAAAATTTGCAAAAGTTCAAGGGTTATGCCACTTTTGCAAACCCATTTATGCAAAGCCCCTGTACTGGTTTTCTGCACAACTAAGTCAAATGACTGGAATAACTCGTCAATATGCGATCAGGTGCTGCAGGAGCCTTTTAGTTTCCCATTCATTTAAGACAGTTGCGGGGAAGCAGGGAAGAGCCACAGTAAAACGTGCCGGACAACGGGCCCGTGAAGACAATGGGCCCTGAGAAACTGCCTGATATTATTAAAGAAACAATCATTTTCGGTTTCATTCATGCAGAAAAGTAGTACAAATATTTAAGTACCTGCGTTCTCCTGGCCGGCTCTGCTTCTCCCTCCTCGGCTCTCCCCTGCTGCTGCTGCCGTTGAAGGCTCTGACTCCACTGTGGCTCGGAGCAGCAGCAGGCTTCAAAGCTGAAATGACATAGCCCGGCTGCTGGGGCTGAACTGTAGCTACTCTGGCGGGGTATTGAGTGTACACAGGCAGACAGGGCCTCGTCTGTTCTTGTACCCCTTTCCCACACGTCCGGGAGCAGGTTGACCAGGCGCCCCAGGTGCCCCAGGTACCCTGGATTTCCCTGTACTTGTCCCTGTTCTCCTGTTGATACTCTGTCCTCTGCGGCACCTGTAGGGAGGTAAAAGAGCTTATATTGGGGATGCAGCTAAGTGCAAAAAAGTGGAACAGTGCCATTAGAAGTGAAAGCCAAGTACTGATGGCAGCATTCATCAACAAGTCTTTAATCTCTGCAGATCTCGTATTGGAAAAAGGCTCAAGTCAGTGACCTCATCTCCTCACCATGAATACCCAGATCTTGCACCCCTCTGCCTCCCTTCATGAAGCAGACCTCTGTTCGGTGTAATGAAACCCTGATCTGGCTGGTTGACCAGCATCTATTAGTGGCCTATCCCCGATTGGCTACCTGAATAACTCTCTGTGCTCCCTTCTGTCGGTCCAGGGACGTTTTAGCGGCGATCAGTGAGCTCGCTGTTTGAAGAACAGTGTGCCAAAAGCGGCATTTTGTGTGGAAATCCGGCTTTTTGAGAAGCGCTTTGTCTCTATTCACATCAACTTCTCTGGGCACACACGGCCGCAGTAAAAACTCAGCTACTGCTGCGCCTAGGATGAAAAGTGAATACGGGAGCGGCGGGGGGAGCTGGCAGGGAGCTCCTCGGATGTCAATCAGCGCCAGTAGCTATTCAGCAGGACTTCAAAACTCCCCGCCCCTGGCTCCTTTACTGCTTCAACTCAATGCCACTGTCATCTCCGGGTCAGCACCGGGTCAAGCAGCTGGACTCCAAGTGGAAGCACGTGGAGTTGACCCGCACAACTTTAAAGTGAAATTGCAGCGGATATGTCACTAAGCTTCACACATGAGCTTTCTTCCATGCGGCTTCTGCTCCCGGAGGGTTCGAGAAACGATGTTTGCTGACAGCTGACATCCGGCCTCTCTGTTTCGCTTTGCGTGCGTGACTCTTCAGCACAAGTTCACAGATTATGAAGCAATGGAGGTTCTCAGACAAGGCGCTCTTACCGCTTCTTTATAGTAAGAGTGAGAAAATCTTGCATGTGCGTGTCATCACAACAATAATATGTCTGGCAGCATCGTATGCAGGTCCATATCAAAGCGTTAGAATGTAACTGAAAAGTTCATTTAGTTCAGTAGTTTCAGGTCAAAAATGAAACCCAGACAGGTCTGTTACACTTACTGTGATGCACTTTTGTTTTTTTTGGTTTGTTTGTTTTGTTTAGGTTTTTACTACAAAAAATGTTCATCTACTGACAGGTATGTCAATGTACTCTGCAGTACACGAAACCAGTACTTTTGCATGAATTACAGCATTACAGCTGCATGGCATGGAGGCAAGCAGCCTGTGGCACTACTGACGTGTTAAGAAAGCCCAGGTTGCTCTACTAGCAGCCTTCAGCTTGTCTGGATTGGCTCTGGTGTCTCTTCTCTTCCTTTTTGACAATACCCCATAAATTATCTACTAGGGTGGATCAGGCAAATTTGCAGGCCAAACAAGGCTGTGGTACTGTCTTATTAAACCAGGTATTGGTGCTTTTGGCAGTGAGTGCAGGTATTGAGTCCTGCAGGAAAATGAATACAGCATCTCCATTAAACTCTTTCAGCAGAGAGATCCATAAAGCCCTCCACAATTTTCTGGTGGACTTTTCTGGCTGTACCAAATTTGAACTTGCGAAAACGCAGCGGACCAACACCAGCAGATAACATGACTCCCCAAGTCATCACTGACGTTGGAAACTTTTCACTGGATTTCTGTGTCACTCCGCTCGTTCTCCAGACTCTGGGAGATGGATGCCCAAATGAAGGCAGAATTTGCTTTCATCTTAAAGCAGAGTAGTTAAGCAAGAGTCCAGTGATCTTTATCCTTAGACCAGATGAGACCCTTCTGATTGTGCTCGGTTATCTCCACGGTTAGATGTAAATGCTGCCTACTAAACATTTGAACAAGCTTTGCTTCACAATCCCCTTAAGTCTGCTATGATACAACTGGTGCCCCTTTTTCCAACATGTTTGTTTCTTCCACTCAACTTTCTATTCATATATGCATGGTTACAGCACTTAAATAACAACCAGCTTCCTTAGCAATTACCTTTTCTGCCCAGTGATTGTGGAGGCGATAAATGGCTATGAAATTTCCACATTGAAAAATCATTTTTAACTGGTCTTCAAAAAGTAAAAAAAAAACCGAATTGTGTCTTTTCATTAGCTCCGATCAAAGTTTGAAAAAAATAATAAATACAATCTGTGTCTAATGCTTTAATATGATATGTGAGCTTCACTTTTTGAATTGAATTACTGACATACATGTATGCTCTACTGCTACACTAAGTTATTGACCTGCGAGGTCCGAACGTTGCTCACCTTCCTGTGATCAGCTGTTTGTTGACTGTGCAGGAGTTGAGGCCAAAGCAGCAGCAGAACAGATAATCTGCATACAACAGAGACGTGGTTACTGCACAGAACCACAGTTTGGATCAGATTTATCAAATCATAAACTGGGATGCAATATAATGACTCTGTTAACTATGTTGTTGACTTAGCATAAAGTATGTAAGAAAAAGACAAAAGAAAACGGAAAAAAGCAAACAGGTAAATTACCTGACGCTCCAAAACCTGACTTCTAGCATGGCGAAGCGTTCTGCAGCGCTGGACACTGTGTGCAAAAAAAAAAAAAAACGGAAATTGCTTTGCAACAGTTCAAATGTACTTAATCTCGCCAAGTGTCCGGATCTTGACTTTTCTTTTACATTCTCAACAAAAAATCATTCAGCCTGAACGCCCACAGACGCTGACTCTGGCAGAAACTGTTAAAGTCTTCCACCCACTTGACCATGTGAGTTGACCTCGGACCTCTTTGGCTCCTAATGAGGGAGCTCCTCTGGTGAACCCTCACTCCCACTCCCCCCCTCCCACACACACACACACACACACACACACACACACACACACACACACACACACACACACACACACACTCAATAGCAGACAGTGGGTCTGAAATCCAGCTAGAGAAAGCCTTTCACCTCCCAACCCCACAGCATTTAACGCAGCCCTGATTTGTCTTATTTAGGTTCACTGAAGCACACAATACGCTTTCTAACCAGTCCTGGGCATAATTATGCATGCACTGATCATACAGGAGCAGCTGGGTTTATTAGCTGCAAACTTTGCATGAACAGAAAACCAGGGAATTAACCAGAATACATTGTAAAGTTTGTATTCCGCTTACATGTACCTGCAGCTTAATGATGATAAAGTCCTGCTTTTTATTCCGGCGTATCCTCTCTAAGCGCAGGTATCCTCGTGGTGGAAACACGGATCCGTGAAGAAATGCGGGCTTTCCCTCTGAAGACCGGGTGCAGATCCATGTTACCCAGCGAAGCCCTGCGGGGAGTTCTGCATCAATCAGACCATGCGCTCCGGGTGCAGCTATTCATGGTTCTGCTTTTACGCGCAAACACAAGGACTGTGACAGAGAGCTGAAAACTGACACAGCAGAAGGAAAACACCCTCTGCTGGCGGCCCCTCCCTCAGCCAACCTACTCCGCTTACTTTATCCTTTGAGCTGTCACGAAAAATACGGAGGTGGGAGTCACCTCCGCTTTTGTTTTGTTTTTTTCCCAGAGTGCGCGCTTGGATTTGTCTGAGCGTGAAGGAGAAGCAGAGTAGTTAAGTTTTTGTCAGCCGCTCAGCCACATCCACACTCTCACACTCCGTTCTTTATCACAAAAGCATTGTGTGCGATCAACTACTCATTAATGCATGTTTGAGTCGATATCAGACAGATCGTTATTGTGCTGTTTACTCAGCCAGCGTGTCCAAAAATACTTGACTGATAACGCTTCCTTGCACAAGCCTTCGTACTCCTTGAACTTTTCCACATTTCACATCACAATCAAAAACTAGACTGTATTATAATTAAACAAACACAAAGTAGTGTATGACTGTGAAGTACGTGAAACTGAATAAATGGTTGTTTTGCAAACTAAAGTCTGAAAAGTGTGGCTCACATTTTTCAACCACTTCTCTGATTAAACACTTTTTTTTAGATTCACCTCCAAGTCTTTTTAGCGCCTTCTCTTCAAGCTTTGCAAAGCCATTTGGTCTGAATTTACCTCTGTCCATCTTCTCATCAACTTTGACCAGCTTACCTTGCCCTGCTGAAGAAAAAATTTGCTACATCTATTATGTGGCTTGTGCCAATATTAACATTGGACTTGTTATGACTATCTTCCAGCAATCCTCGGAAATATATAACTAGACACTATTCCTGATAAGTCCTAATGCTGATTGGTTTTATTTAAGGCAAAGAGCTCAAATTTATTCAAGAAAATATTAGCTTATTAGACTGAGGAAGAACAAAATATGACTGGAAGAAAATGGGTCGCGCAAACATTTGATCCGTTTTAATTTAAAGATTTTGCTTCATGGCAGTCAACACCAGCAGCTGTGCTGTTGTGACAAAAATAAAAAAACAGACTTTAACTCAGAAACTGTCTTTTAACTGTATTTTATCATCTTAAACAGTATAAATCAAAAATGCATCAAAAGCAGCACATGGACAGGACACCTTTTTCAAGTTCTACCCTCCAAAACACAAGCCGCTATGTGCAGATGCCTCTGATGATATCACATAGGGAAATTTAATTTCAGGCGTGTTAATTTGGGTTCTTATTATTGTTTTTCACCTTTTTATTTTCCTGTTTTAGTCAAACTCGTAGTTCAAATAATTTAGTCAAAGGCTGTACAGCTGCAGCAAAACATCTGAGCCTTATGTGAAAACACTGCATGGATTTCAGAAAGATTTGGCAGGAATTAAACAGATGGAAGCGGTTTGTGAACAGGACCAGGATAGACTGTCATGGCCAGATTTCATTGTCAAAGATCTACAGCAATCATTTCAAGCCAAGTCGTTATAAAAGCCATATGCTTGGTTCATGTGCTTCGTTAAGATTAATTTAACGTCCCAGTGATGTTTCGTTTTAGAAGCCAGGCAGACAGACTTAAATTCGTCCAAGTCCGTTCCCTCAGTGCCGTTAACACCGAAGGGAAAACTTGACAGAAATAGCCCATAACTAGCACCCAGATACAGCTGGGATCCTTTAGGATCTATTTAGAAATCTGTAAAAGTCACTCATCCTTCGTAGTTTTTGCAACAAGATCCATTCTTGCGCCTCTTGTGATGTCATCAACTCACCTACACAAGAAGTAGACATAGAGCTATTTCTTTCTTCAGTGAGCTTTATAAAAATTTAGTAATTTTGTGAAATAATTGAAGTTGAAATCCATACTTGATTTTTGAGCTGTTTTATTTACAGTGCATGTTCATTAGTAAAAAAAAAAGGTCTCTGGACGGTATGTTTAACACACTTTGCTAGGCTTTGCAGAATGGAGACGGCTAATTATTATAGTTTGGAAACTTACATGTTTTTCCATACTTGCTTTCAACTAGTCACATTTGGGTGGCAAACATTAAGTTGTTAATTGCACATATGCACATTTTTTATTTCATGGAAATGCTACAGCAACCATCTCTATGCTTTCTGTGCAAATACAGAATATTGAACAATAGTTGTGTATTTTTTTAAAAGCTATTTAAAAAAGCTATTTTTAGGTTTACTTAAAGAAATAGTTTTCTTAAAATGAAAATGTATCAGTTTGTAAGTGACAGGATAACTTATGCCAGTTATTGTTTTTGAAAGACTAAAATGTGCATTTTTTTAAAAAAACCTGTCATGGCAAAAATTAAAAGAGCAGCTGAGCGGTATTCTTTCTTTTTTTTAGTTCCTTTATTGTTCCTTTGACCCACAACACAATTCATTTATTCATTAAAAATAAAGCCAGCGCTCCTTATGGGAACAAAATCTGGTAGATTAGTGATATTAAGTCGTACGTTTTTTCTAGCTTCTCTGTGTGGACTGAGAAATTATAAATGTTTGCTCTCTGTCTGTCTGCGTACTGTCTCTACTCTTGGAGTTGTGTCAGGCTTTTGAAACTTCAGCTTGCTCGCAGCGTTGGCAGCTGAAGTCTCCCAAACTGTCACAGTGTCTCAGCACAAAGCACTGGTGTTATCAGAGTTGTTCAAAATAAACTAACTGAAGCTTTCTGACAGCAGACGTTCACACAGACTGGGCTCCTGTCAAAACAGACTACAGGACTTGTATGAGCTCTTCGGAGGACATGTGCCCCAAGATGCAACACTTTGAATACGACACGATGCTTGTCTCCATATTGAGTCGAATCAGTAAGTTGCAAGTTTTACTCGGAAAGTAAGCATCACTATGGTTCAGTCCTTTTTTTTTTTTTTTAAATCAGGTCAAGCTATAATGCAAATTTATCTCAATAAATTAGAATTGAATCAAAAAAGTGTTTCTTCTGACCATTAAATTCAAGATGGAAAACTAGTACATTATATGGATTAAACACAGATAACCACGCCATTGTGGTAATTTTCTGATTATGTTTTACAGCTAAAAAACAACAACAAAAACTGTTTCTCACGACATTCGAATGCTTCATAAACCAATTAAAAAAGGATTCTCAGTACAGAAATGTTATGTTGGTGTTATAGCCACCGTGATCATGAAGAAGACTGCTAACTTGACAGATACCAGAAGACACACATTGCCACAAAAGTCCATTGACAAATACCCTGGCTGTTCACGTAGTGCTGCATCCTGGTGTTTCGATGGAAAGTTAAGTGGAAGAAAAAATTGTGGTAGAATAAAGGTACACAGAACACATTGGTGACCTAATTTTGTTTCCATCCATACTTTATTCCTGTGCCCAATGTCGTGGAAAGTATCAATACCTGGTTTATTGACCATGGTCATGTGTTGATGCAAATGCTTGAGTTACCAGCGGATCAAATCCCCTTAGCATATCCATTGGATCATGTCAAGATGATGATATACATATACTGCACAGTACATTGGCATACCTTTCGGTCGGTTGACATTTTTTGTTTTAAAAATCTTTTTTTTAATTACCTCGTCAGTTATTCTGATTTTAAGAGAAACTGAATTTTGAATTACCATTAGGTTCACATTAAAAAAAAAACTAGTAGTAAATGCTTGAAATATGTCACTGTGTGTGCTACAACTCCATATGATGCACCAGTTTTACCTTTTGAATTTAATTAGGGTAAAAAAATTATGTATTTAATTAGTTGACGAACAGACAACCACAAAACTGACCTGAAAGCAGCTAGAAAAATGTAGAATAAAAAAAGACTTATTAGACAAAGAGGGGAAAAAAAACATTACTCAACAACTTAACCGATTTTGTTAAAATATCTGTAAGCAAGGCACTAATGTCTGAGAGAGCAAATACCCCGAACAGCAGTACCTGTCAAGTTCTGGGTGTTAGTGTAAAGACGTTTGACACTTTATTCCTCTTGAGTTATTTGTCTGGATGGGTGCTACGCTTTCCCTCAGCTTGTCCAGGGTTAAAAATGTTACTTTGGGAGGGCCTAAGCAAAGGTGAGTAAGAAGAGAAACAGGTGAAGCCTCTGCCTGCAGGGACATTCCAGCGTCAGCGTTTAACACCACAGAGAGGAGCTTTTATCTGTTTTGCCTGCTCAGCTCACATGTGCTCAGGGCATCAGGATACCTGCAAGGTGTTGCCTGCCCTTTTAAAAGTCAATGTAAAATACACAATAATAATCATTACTTAACGTTACCTCAGACTCGACTGTATACTTCAAGAACTGTTTTCCAGGTCCCTTCAACATGTCCTTGCTTGACTTTGGATGTAGTCCAAAGAAAACTTTTGTTTTTCACAACTTGGACAAATACCCCACCCCCCACCCCCGCCTTTACAAGTGGACTTTTACAAAGTCTCATAAATTAAAAAGACAAAAAAAGTTATATTAAACTTGCTATGTTGTCTGATTCCAAAATCTATAAATCTGAAAAATTCAACATTGAATTATATCTCTATAAAATTAACTCTGAATGTGATTGGTGACGTTTACTCAATGAAATGATTACATGTTTTAGGAAAATGATTATGAAAACAGCCTCAGTCTGTTATTATGTCTCATAATAGCTGGTCTGTGTTTTGGGAATTTAAACATATAAAAAGACATCATTAAAATCCCAGTAATAGAATCCACTTTTCATTGGCTGCCCAACATGATCCTCCTGTTATTACTCCCTCTGCTTCTGATTGGTTGAGCAATCCCTCATGATAACCCCTTCCCCAAAAGCACCTCCTCTCTGGGAATGTTAGATTTTGACTCAGAAAAAAACACCAAAAAGGGGTTTTACCCGACTGGGTCAGAGAAGACCGGTCCGCCTTTTAAACTTTAACGGGGTAAATGTGTTTGTGTACAAACATATACTCTGTTATGTTTGTACGCAATGTTTCTTCCAAACTTGTTCTCTTTATTTTGAGAAGTCACTGAGGCACCATCTGCTTAACCTGATACACTTATCAAGAGGAGCTTTAAACCTTAATATTTGTTGTTTGTTTCATCGTGATACAGAGTGGGGGAACCTCCAGACACTCGAAGCCTGCAGCAGAACAGCCTAAAAGTCTCTGACTTACCTCCACGTCGACAGAATGAGCTGTTTGTCCAGTGACCCCCCCTGTCAATGAAGCCAGAAAATGGGGCTGTGGGAAGGGCAATGCAAGGGACCCAAGCCTGGTTCATGAGAAAGATAACAGAACACTCCATGGTAGATGGATGTGAGGCACTCTTTTCAGTTTGTATGGCAGTTCTGGTCCCAAAAGCTGACAAATGAGGCTGGTTACAGGTCTCTTTTTTCAGTGGTCCTCTTGGATTAAAGTAGTATTACAACTCAGATTAAGCCAGTAAAACCCCCTATCCTTCAGGCTTCTGAAAGACCAACAAACCTTCCATCAATTTACGCAATATTTTGAACAATCATTTCTAATGAATTTCCAGTTAATTTGCATGTAGAATTAAATTAGGATAGCACCTTTGGTTTTTGTTATGTTGGTTATTTGTCTGTTTGCTCAAATAATTATTTTGAAAGGTCAAAAATGCATCCTTCAGGTTGATTTTCAAAGGTTAGCAGATCAACAGCTCATGGATGAACCCCAGCTTAATATTGCTACATACAATTATGCTAATCTGACTGAATAGTTGAAAAACCCAACACCTTCAATCACGTAGCAACATTTTCAGAAAAAGAGAACCATTAACACTATGCACACAGACCCTGTGCTAATGCAGAATCTTTTAATACTAAGTACAATACAGAAAGTCAGTAGTAAACAAAAAAGACCATGTTTGTGTCTGCGCCCTTTCATGTCAGGCAGGAGGGAGTGAGAGATGGACGCATGATGCTGATTAGAAGACAGAAAAATCTTTCCAATCTCCAGTAAAAAAGACACTGGCAATTTTCAGCAGAGGACGGTGACAGTGCAGGAATTCATTCAGAAGGCTTTTAAAGTGCAGTTTTTTTGTTTTTTAGGGAAGTCAGTGCACCACAAGTCAGTAAGTCCTTTTAACCTTCCTTAGGCATGACACAGCTCCACCCTCTGAGGAATGGAATCAGTGAAAATCTACATTCAGTCAAGATGCGTTGAATTTTTTATAGACATCTTTATAAGTCTCTATCCGTCTCAAAAAGGGACCTCTGACTAGTAACTAATAAAATCAGATGGAGATGAAGTGCCAACAGTTGGGGTCTGAAATGAGAAAATGAGAAGCGGGAAGCGATGTCCACATTTGGCCATGTGTATGTGGTCTCGGGGAAAGGCTTTGGTCCTTTTCACTTGGTCTCGGTGAGCTTTGCTAGACTGTCTCTGCGAAAGGCCCCTCTGTCCCTCATGTCCAACACGCAGTCCTTCACCATCTCGGCAAACATGGACGGCCAGAGCTTGTGTAAAGCCTCACCCTTCAGATTGGTGTCCGACGCCCTTTTGACCAACTCCTGGAGGTACTGCTCTATCACGGCGGCACGCTCCGATGACTCCACAGTGGCCTCCTGTGATGAATAAAAGAATATCAGCTTCGCAAATCAAGTTTAAAGAGGCTAGGTAAAAAAAATATTTTACAGTACCACCAATTTTTTTTTTGTTTTTTTGCATAAACTTTAAAGCCGTGTTTCCTTTGGTGATAAAAAAAAACAACTATAATCCGTACATTAAATAAATGGAAATATCTGTATAAATATTTACATGTCTGATCTTTAACTAAGATTCAACAATATAATTAAAGTCACTCAGTGAGTCACATTATATAAGGTAACTACACAGAGACGATGAAAACAGCATTTAATTTTGTTATTAATTATAGTATTACCTCAGAAAAATGAAAAACACTTTTTAATACATAAATAAATCTGGGCTGAACACCTGCTTAAAGTTTATTATTTTCAAAAGTTACTCTCAATCTGACAAACGAGAGTCATCAGAATGTATATTCTAATTAATTGAATATGACTTTATATATATATATATATAATGCAATAAATCAATACATAATAAATCTATTACTTGAATGTGTTAATAATAATACATTAACTAAACAGAATTAAATAAAATTTAAAGACATTAAAGAATTCAAATGTGTTAGAAATATCCATACATAAAAAACATGTTAAAATCACATAATTATATCAGTTTGTATTGACTTATTTCATATTTCCTGCGCTACAGTCCATTATAAAATTCATTATTAACAATTTTATTTAACTGATTAAATATATAACCCTTTATTTAACAATGTTAATGCATTGAATAGCAGCAGTTTATTGCCAATCTTTGTAATACTGTGTGTTTTCTACATGGTCTTAGGTGAGTGTGCCAGGCGATTTCCAAATCCTTTAAATCTTTTTATGTACAAAAATTAATTAGGACAAGCTAAAATAAAGGCAACCTGATCTTTTTAATAGGGTTTAATTTCTAAGAAGTTTAAAATGAAGCAGATAATATGCATGTGGCTGACCAAGAAATGAACTGAGTGAAATGAAGACCAGGAAGAGGAGTTGAGGATGAACTGGAGAGAACCCCAAAACAGTCTTTAAATGTGGAGCCTGTGGTAATACTTGTGGTGGTAGATCAACAGTTAAGCTCCAAAAGTACAGTTTCAGATTTCAAATTAGATTCTAGCCTAATTTTTCAATGAGGACGATAAGATAGTGATTAATACATGCAGAGCAGAAGCTTTGAAATATGAGCTTAACACATTGTTACTTAATGCTAACGTTGTTTTAAATACAGACAGGCATGTGCTGGCTACCAGTACAAAGGTATACCAAGGTTTTCAGCACTTTCAAACCTCCCAAAACATTTCGTCACACTGTTTCTTCGGTTAAAAAGTCATTTGAATGAGCTGCCAGAGAAAGTGTTGAGTTGACCAGAGGTTTTTGTGGCTGTATGGAGCATATATTATACCAGGACAGCCCTTCCTTAGCTTTTGCTGTTTACTGCTGGTCAGCTGGCTTTTCCTCTCACTTATAACAAAGATAAATCTGCTTGTCCAGAAAAAAATACTAAATAGCAAAAAACATTAAAAGATACTGGCATGGAAACTAAGGGAGCACCATACAACTGTCTTATTAAAGTAACAGTGTTTAAAGGCTACAGGTGCCACTAACTTTTGTACTGTGAAACTGGTATTTTTACTCAAGGTTATCATATCATGAGAATCACATATCGATTAGATATGTAGACATGTTACTTTAAGTAATAAAACTAGAGCAGCATCCCCTTCTGCTTTTTGGGATATGTAAGTTACACTTCAGTCAACATCAAGGATTGTTTTTCAAAAAGGTCAGATTCTTGAACTGATAATAATGTTATTTAATCTCATACTACACCATGCAGAATTTCTGTCTGCGCTGATGAAAATTCACACACCTCAGCATGCCAAATGCTTAAAAGTGACTCTAACGAAAGGGCAATCCAGTTTTTTTCTTGACATATTAAGCCAAAAATTATTCAATTGTTTTGGGATTCTCATAGACTTTGTATAGGCCGTTGAACACTGATTGCCAGGTGGTCAGGACATGCTGATGTACGGAAAAAAGCGTGCTCTGTCCTGATGTTATAGGACACTTTGAATCTTTCAACCTTGATCCTAATTCACAATCATTACCAAACAGGGACGCGTCATAAATAACACATCCTTCATGTTTTGCTTCCCTTTAATTATGTTTGTAAAAAGGACAAATTTTGTGGCAAGTTACAAGCAGTGGGACCTCAGCTGTACAAGAAATTACAGCTTAGTAGCAAAAAAAGTGCAGTGCTTCTACAGCTCACTAAACAGGTGATGGCAAATATCCACGTGGAGATATTTCTGAGATCCAGTGTGACACATTCTAATTTTTGATTTAGTGACGGCACTAATAGTTTTTATGCAACATTATTTTACAGGATTTCTAAAGGACAGACAGTCCAAAGTTAAACATCAAATACACCTCAAGTGTGCCTGTACTCTGCAGCTCAACAAGGTCTTGGTACCTGAAAAATGTTGACATCTGAAACTACGATTAAAACTACACGCCGTTTTTCACACCACAGCGCTTCCATTAAACAAAACAAACCTCGGGGCTCTCCGCATTACAGTCTCTACTCGGATAGTTAAAGAGCGCTCGGCTCAGGCCTTCACCCAGCAGCTTCCCATTATCCCGCAGCTCCTCCGGACTCAGCCCTGCCCGCCGGCCGCGCCCCTCCAGCAGGAACTGCAGCTGCCTTTTCCTTAAAAGTGGAGACAGAAAAGTGAGAGGAGTGAGTCAGGGTAAAGAAACTACCAGACATGTTGAGAGGCACCGGCAGCAAGTGAGCGAAACCAATCAGAAAGCGCCCTCTCACTTTAATGCTTGCAAAGCTGTTTATTTTTTTAAGAGATAGAGAAGAGAAAAAGTTGAAAAATCCATCTGGGATGAAAGCAACGACAGGCTTCCAAACATCAAATACATCAATTTAAATGAAAATACGAGTCATTTGCACACATTTCAACAAATATCATGGTTTAAACTCGACTCTTATCAGCCAGCAGCAGTTAAGGGAATGATGTAAAGTACACCGAATGTTTCTATCAGAATGAAATCTTCTGTGATTGAGCTTTGTACCAACATGCTCAGCAGGTCATTGCCAGGATGCTTACATTTACAGACCAGGCTGGAGGCAAACATTCCACTTTAGATGACACAGTGTGTGAACGGCATGTGAAAGTTTCTCTGTGTCGGCCCCTAAACCCTGTATGGAGGAATCAGTTTCACACAAACCAGCAAGTTGAAATCACAGCAAAGCAACTGTGTAGTTTGACTTTAAATAAATAAAAAATCACATCTTGTACTGTGCTTCACTTGCATTCAGCTCCTTGAATAGGTATTCATACACCATATTTTTTTTGCCACGTTACAACAAACTGGAATTTATTTTATTGGGCTTTGAGTGACCAAAAGTTAAGGATTTTTTTATATTTTATTCTATTCCCTGTTGTTTTTTCTCACGTGTCGTGTCATAAAATTTTCAGGCATCTACATGTACCAGAGCAAAGTTGCTCTGGTACATGTAGATGCTTTATTTTTTTAAATTCTTTACAAATACAAATCTCAATACTGTAATTGTGCATTTGTCCTCGGCTCCCTTTACTCAGATAGCCCTACACAAAGTTCAGTACAGCCAAGTTGCTTGACAAGTCATCTAGACTGTAAACACAGTTCTCCTGTATGCAAATTTAATTTGTGGATAAACACAGCTGTTCTGTGAAGGCCTCAGAGGTTTGTTGGAGAACATTACTAAAGAAACAGCGTCATGAAGACCAAGGAACACAGAAGACAGATCGGGGATAAAACCGCGAAAGACATTTAGACCAGAGTAATATCTCTAGCTTTGAACATGTCCTGAAGCCCTGTTCGTTCCATCAGCAACAAATCCACCAAGACATGACTGTAAATATAAACTTTAAAGGCCAGGAAAGAAGAACATTCATCAGAGAAGCAACAAGAGACCCATAGAAACCCTGGAGAAGCTGCACAGATTTACAGCAGAAACCTGTGGAAGAAGGTGCGCTAATCAGCTCACTGCAGCCAGGTTGACTTGGTTTATTAATCAGGTGACTTCTGAAGCTGATTATTTACCCTGGATTTTATTTGGAGGTTTCAGAGTAAAAGGGGTTGACTACAAGTGCATATCACACTTTCACATTTTGACATCAACAACGCTAATTAAAAAAACAACCATATTTCAAATTACTCTTACAATTACGGACCAGTTTTTAACGCTCTACGGCACAAAATACATCTAAAAAATGCAGTCAAAGCGGAGTTATTATGAGTTATTATGAGCTGCATACCAACAAAAGCGACGCTGTTTTCCGCTGTTACGATTCAAGATTGTAACAATCGAACGCAAATGACTAATGAGGTAAATATTCTGCAGGCAAATAAGACTTTCACAAAGATGTGAAGATGACAGGCCTCAGGCTGCTGATTATCATTTATCTGAATAGGCTGTGAGATGCAGATAAATGGTGGGGGGGCCAAAAAGCTTGAGCTGACTTTCATTTCCAAAATCTTTCACCGAGCACCCAGATAAAGCTTCAATACATCTGCTGTGAAGGCGACATTTTGCCAAAGCACTAAAGGACAATGAGAGACTTCAGGAAGGTTTTCTATTTAAATATATACTAATTATGCAAATTATTACCACACAAATTACCTCAGGTTTTACATTTGCACATTATTATTACTGCCTTTAATTAAAAAGATAGAACTAAATAACTTTAAATATGCCAACTACAATGTTAATTGACAGAAACGTAGCTTTTCTTTTTTACCTCCACTCCATTTTTTTTCTTTAAACAAGTCTGTGTCGGCCCTAACCACGCTTTATTTGGAGCCATTAGAAAGTCATCTTGTGCGTGACAAGCACAGCACATTCTGGATTTGTGAAGATTCGTGTTGTTGACCCAGAGTGACAGACCTCAAGACTCATTTGGCTGGTAGGAATGTTTGTGCCCAAGTGCCAAGTCCCCACCCTTACGCTGAGAGACAAAGTCTAATTCCTCTGGCTCCTCTGTGCCAGCCTCTGTCTCATAGCTACATACACAGACGCAGAAATGTATACTCGCACAAAAGGTACACACAGGCATGAATGCACATGCACAGAGGGGTACATATTCAGGACTGGAAACTCATTGAAGAATCCAAACAATCTGGATTCATCCAAACAAATACTGCACGCAGTCTGAAAGGGTCTGCTGAACATCTGACACACAGTTCTCACCTGGACTCTTCTAGCAGCAGGAGGAGCCGGCAACGGGGGGTTTCAGTGGCTGCGATGTGACCCAGTGTCCCAAACACCCGCTCTGCAGCAATCACATCATTCATGGTCACCTAAGAGCGACAAAAAGTTCACTGGTTGGGCTTTTAATAGTTTATTAGACGCGTTTGAAATGGTAACACAGAGAAGACACAAGTTCAACTGTAACTAGTGGCTTCGCTTTGTCAAACATGATTCTTTAATGGTAAGGTCCTCCAGGTAAAAATGAGAATATAGATAAAGAATAAAAAGAGCACATTTCATCCAATGAGATGTGCTCTTTTTACAGCTGAGGTCGAAATCATTAACACCCAATCCCCCCCTTCCCCAATAAACGTTTTTTTTTTTTTTTTGTATTCCCCAGTGGCAGTGAAACAGATCAATGCAGTTTTACCACAGCTTTTCCAAACATCCCAGTTTTATTTAGGATCCTTACATTATTTTACTTTGAACCTACAACCACAAATTATTAGCCCCTCAGATGCTAATAGTCAATAGTATCCCTCTTTGCTGAAATACAGCATTTAGTCCATTGTGGTAGTTTGAGAAGAGTCTCTGCACATCTCCCAAGGAATCCCTTCCCATTCTTCTTTCCCAAATCTTTTAATTCAATTCAATTCAATTCAATTTTATTTATATTGCGCCAATTCATGAAACATGTCATCTCAAGGCACTTTACAAAGTCAAGTTCAATCATATTATACAGATTGGTCAAAAATTTCCTATATAAGGGAACCAGTTGATTGCATCAAAGTCCCAACAAGCAGCATTCACTCCTGGAGAAGCGTAGAGCCACAGGGAGAGTCGTCTGCATTGTACATGGCTTTGCAGCAATCCCTCATACTGAGCAAGCATGAAGCGACAGTGGGAAGAAAAACTCCCCATCAACGGGAAGGAAAACCTCCGGCAGAAGCTCCTCCAAATTCAATGGTCTTCTAGCATGGACCCTGGTCTTCAGGACACCTCAAGATTTTCAATGGGATTCAAGTCAGGGCTTTGTAAGTGTGTCAGTAACACTCACTGTGGTTGCCTGGAGGTAGCTCTTCACCAGGTATCAAGTATGTCTGCGGTCGTTGTCATGTTCGAAGACAAGACGACAACCTAGAGCAGGTTTTTGCTGCAGACTGCTTGAGATTTTCTTACAAAATATTCACATAACATTCTTTCTTCATGATTCTTTCAACCTTAGTGGGATTCCCAGTGCCTGACGCACTGAAGCATCCCCACAGCATGATGCTCCCACCACCATGTTTCACTGTGACGATTGTGTTCTTTGGGTTATAAGACAAAGAACACCTATGGCGTCTCTATAGCGAAAATGCTCTAGTTTGGTCTCATCTGACCAAAGAACACACCTCCAATATGCATAACCCTTTTCCAGATTATCCTTAGCATACCCCAGCCTGGCTTGAAGGTGTCTTTTTCTACAAAAGTGGAGTTTTTCTTGGCCTGCATCCTTGTAGTCCATTTTTGTCTTTTTTAACACTATGATTCCTGACTTGGCTTAGTCATTAACTAGTGTTTTGACAGTTTTTCTAGGGTCTTTAGACATATCTCTCACCACTTTTCTGTCCATAGTCTTTAGAATATTTTTCTTCCTTCCTCTGCCAGACTTATTCTGTACTGTGTGGCGGTCTTTGAATTCCTTGATGATACTCCTCAATCCATTTCTTGACACTTGGAAATGCTGTGATATATTTGTACATCCTTCTCCTGCTTTGTGAGAATCAATTAGTTTTCTTAAGTCAAAACTGAATTATTTTGGCTCAAACCCTCAGTTTTCACTTGATTGACTGATTGATTACAAGCTGTGAGTGTTACAGAGTCACAACACATGATTGAGCAACAGTAGTTTGTGCTTTGGCTCAATGAAAATGTCAGTTCTTAAGGGGGCTGGTCATTTGGAACTCGGTATTTTTTTGGGGGGGGGGGGGGGTTGTGGCATCATTTTGTTTCTGGGTGCAAAGTAAAATAATATAAGGTTCCAAAATAAAACTACGATGTTTGGTTGATTTGTTTAACAGCACAGACATTTTGGAAGAAAAACTAACAATTTAATAGGGGGGCTAATCATTTTGACCTCAAATGTAGATTCAAAACACATGGAGAAAAATATTTAAAGTCTTTATTTCTTGTAATATTCATGCTAATGGCTTACATAGAAAACCCAAAATTCTGCCTCAGAAACCTTAAATATTGCAAAATATATATAAAAAACATATTTTAATAAATAAAAATATTATGCAATGGTCATTTTATGCATACAAAGTCTGATGATTCAACAGATGTCCAAAAGACACCGACAGCTTCCACAGGAGGGTAAGCCACAAAAGGTCATTGCCAAAGAAGCTGCTCGTTCACAGAATGTATCCAAACATATTCATAGAAGGTTTAATGGAAGTCTGGTAGGAAAAGGTGCACCGGCAGCAAAGATAACAGCAGACTTGAGAGGAATGAAAAGCAAAATCCATTCAAGAATTTGGAAGAGCTTCACACAGAGTGGACGAAAGCTGGGGGTCAAGAGCCACTTCTCACAAATGAATCCTACTGAGGGGCAACAAATGTTGCATTCCTCATTTTGAGCCGATTCAGAAACAGAGACAACGGCAGAAGCAGCTTACGTGGGACAAAGACATAAGAACTGGGCTGTTGCACAGCGCTTTAAAGTCCTCTTTTCAGACGAAAGTAAAGTTTACATTACATTTGGAAGTCAAGGTCCCAGAGTCTGGAGGACGAGTGGAGAGGCTCAGAATCCACGTTCCATGAAGCGTCAAGTTTTCACCGTCAGTGATGATTCAGGGTGCAGTATCGTCTGCACCCCAAATCAACCACGGTGTTTTCTGATGTCCACAGTCAATGCAGCCATCTATGAGGTTTCCTTCTGCTCACAAGTTTTATGGAGATGCTGATTCCATTTTCCAGCAGGACTTGGGGCATTTCTGCACTGCCAAAGGTACCAGAAACTGCTTCTATGACCATGGTGTTACTGTGCTTGACTTGCCAGCAAACTGGCCTGACCTGAACCCCACAGGCACTCAATGGGGTGTTGTCAGGCGGAAAAAGACAGGCTGATCGCCTCCATGCCACGCCGCATTAATGCAGTAATTATGTAAAAGGAGCAAGAACCAAGTGCATAGAAACATACTTTTCACAAGCCCATCACTTCTGTTTAAAAGCTCATTCTTTTATTGATCTTAGGTAATATTCTAATTTTCTGAGCAACTGCATTTTGGATTTTCATTATATGTAAGGCATAATCATTAAAATGACAAGTATTAAAGGAATTAAAAGATTTCTCTATATATGTAATAGAACTATTATATGTATGAAATTGACTTTCTAAGATGAGGGATTTTTGTTTTTAGCAATATTCAAATTTTCTGAGACGTACTTGCATACGAGAGGTGGTCTGCACAGAAACATAAGCCTCACCTCCTGGCCATTGATTTTTTGCAGGTTGAAGTGGTAGAGTCGGTAGATGATGAATGAGCGCCACAAAGCCAGACTGACCACTGGGTTGCCTTCTGGATGAATGGTCAGTTGGTCCAGACGCCTCACCTGAGCCAGAGCGGCCAGCTGGGGGAGACGGCTGATGTTAGTTTCCAGGAATATCAGGTGCTATGGAAGAAAAAAAATGTCTAGTTTAGTTGTTTAACAATTAATTAGTTAAAATACCCCCCCCCCACACCGCCCCAAAAAATAAAGGAAAGAACTAGGCTTTAGGCCAAAAAAGGAAAACTGATATGCAATGCCTTTCTATCTGGCAATTTAAAGTTTAGCTGATATTAGATTACTTTCCACAAATGAATAATGAATTGATATGATGCTTTTATTCTGAAGGACCCTCTCTGTGTCCAAAAAAGAAAGTTTTTTACAAGAATAAAAATGCATTGAAGTACCATTAATTCATGCATTAAAGATTAGGGAGTGGTTAGTTTTGATAAAAATAACGAATGGAAAAAATATATATATCGCAGTATTTAACATGCTGGATCACCTAGCAGTTGTGTTTTTGGATCGTATGAGGAAGCTGGAGTACCCGGAGAGAAATCACACATGCACAGAGCGAACATGCAAACTCCATGCAGAAAGTCCCCAGGCCAGAATTCAAACCCAGAACCTTCTTGCTGGAAGGCACCAGTGCTACCAAATTGTGCCACCGATCACCGACCAATTCCAATCGACGTGATGCCACCTGTCAGTCCCAGAGGCTCATCAGCACCTGGCCAACCAAAGTGAAACACCCCTCACCTGCAGGAGCTGCAGGACCTTTACCTCCGACATTGTCGGGATTTTGCATTACAAACAAGTTGCAGTCAGATGGATTTTGTTAAGAAACAAAAGTGTAGTTTATTCCTTACCCGAAACCTAAAAGAAACCTAGAGAAATATAAAAGAAGGATAAAGGCATGCAGCCAGCCTCATGAGCAGCTGAACACCACAGTAATCGACAGCCACCTACCGCATATTTGTCTGTGTAAAGGTAACTGAATTTTTTTCATAATTACATTGAACAGTCAAATTAGAGGGGAATACTTTAAACACAGCACAACTCACCAGCTGTGTTTCATGTGTTTTGAATACATGCATGTTGCAACTTCTGGTTGCCTAAGTTTTTTCTTTGTTAGCTATAATTAGTCCAATGTTGCACAAAGCTTTTAATAGGTAGAGTAAGATTTGCCCTCCTATTTCAGAATTTCACTGTAAATTCTTGCCATTGATAGCTCGATGGCTGCAAGAAAACGTGTACTGCAGTCCGCAGTAACTATTTTAAGTTACTAATATATGTTTTAAGGTTGGCAGGAGTTGGATTTTTAAACGTGGGATTTAACATCAATTTGTCTGTGATTACCTTGAAATAACTTCACTGACTTGATGTACGACTAATTAAAAAAAAAAAATTCCTGACTCCCTGTCTTCTTTGCCCTAATGTTGGCAAAAATGGCTCCGTTAACGCTGTGAGCTTGGCTTTGACCATCATTACAGCGTCTGTGTTTGTCGGAGTTTAGATCGGCCTGGGGTACACTTCGGCGTGGGTGGAGCAATCTTGCAGTCGGCATCACGTCGGTTTAAGGGAACATCTGGCCAAATTCCAGTCATCTGGTCATCTGATTGATTAATTTAGTTTCTTTTTTTTTTTTTTTGCAAACGGTTTTCCATATAGCTTGTGACCTCACCGACAGATTTGGGAACTTTACTCTTATTCTTGGCAGTGTGGGAACAATGGCGTCAAAGTTAATGAAGCGGAAGGCGATGACGGTGACGGCACCGGCAGTCTGAACACCCCAGCCTCTCTCCAGGGCCTCCAGGGCGCCGAGTCCAAATAAACGCAGAGTGTCTCCATCAAGCTCCGCCAGGTGACTGTCAGACAAGGACAAGCTCTGAGCGCTGCCACTCCCCGTCTCCACAAGTCTGGGAAGAAAAACGTGAAAACAACCAATTTGAAACAGAAGTGTGCTGAAAGCAGAGAAATTGTTACCTTGCGCAGTTAGAAGGAGACGCTTTGTGGCTAAAGTATTGTGAACACAGCTGGTTGAGGAAGCGTAAGAGAAGGGGTAGTCAGTGTCCTGGCTGTTTTGGTTAATAGCAGCTCTCTGCTCGCCTACGCAACAGCTGAAGTGCCCATTTCCTGAGAAGAAAGTCTTGAGAGTAAAGAATCTGAGGGAGGCTCAAGCAGATGTATTCCCAGTTAATACTTAGAAGCCTATATACCCGGCCATTGAGATCTGCTGACACTCAGGGGAGTTTTATTTATAGCAGGGCATCACAGGGTATCACCGATCATTTTGAGTTCAGGCTGCCAAAAACTAATTACCCAATTTTATGCTCCAAACAATGACTCTGTGACCTGGAGCCAAAGCGGATAGACTAATCCTTAGATTACAGAAGCCTAATCCAAGACTGCTGTTGTGACCGAGTACATTTCTTGAATTTATAAAAGTCTTCAGAGCCAGATGACGCCACACAGTTTGTCCCATAATCGGGAAAAAGCACAAAGATCCTTTTCCAGGAATCATAAGCCCGGGGTTTGTGGGAGATGAACAGGACTTTTCGGTAAAATAAAATCAGACTCTGGGTAGTTATCTCTCATCAAACATCCCACTGTTAATTTGTCTGATTGTTTTATTTTATTTTTACTGTAACTCATATTTCATTCACAATAAAAAAACACGTTTCCAAGCAGAAACACCTCCACTGGCCTCAAAAAGGGAAGAAATTATTGATTAGAGTTCTTCAGAGTACATCAGTCTGATTTTTCTGTTTGTTTGTTTTTTTGTGTTTATTTATGATTCATCAATATAGTTCTTCCTTCGGTGATGTTTCCTTTTATCCTGTTAACCTGCAGTAAAACTGAGCGGCACTGCTTGAATTTCAAGATAATTTGGAGCCAATAAAGTGCTTTGAAGCTGTTTGTGAAAAAAGACCAGGTCTAAATTTTACATTTATCGTAATTCCAATTTATCTCAATTTATTTATTTATTTGGTTGTTTGTCTAATTGTTTTTTTCTTTCCTTTCATCTTCTTTTGTTAACAATGTGATGCAATTTCCCTTTAGTGAACTAGTGACCCTACTGAGTGGTGGAGGGTCATTTCTTCAGTTACACAGAACAGACAACAACCCTGTTAGAGACCAAGCTCGTTCACAACACAGTAGTTTTATTTTCGTCAGTTACCGTGTAAAAAAGATCCTTTACTGAAACCAAGACGCCAGATTTCATGATCAAATTCCTCTAGCGATTGTTTTGAGCCACGGAAAAAACTATATAAATACAAGATAAAGCTGTAAATTAAAGTCTGAAACTGCGTCAGATGTGGGCAACTACTGCATTGTACTCATCTAAGAGGTGGATAATTGCATTGATATGCAAACTGTGACCTCATGGCACTTATTGGCCCACAATGGTGCATTCCAGTCTTCTGCAATATGTATATTTTGCACACTGGACTTCTTTCCTTACACATCATTAAACAAAGGCCAACCACGATGGTGTTGAAATGCAGTTTTAGAAGATTTCCCTTCTCGACTGCAGCACAGTGACAGTATTGGAATGCGAATTAGCGTCAAGTCTTAACGATTTGGAGCTGGAACATCATGACATGTAGGGAAATGCACACAAAGAATGAGAGAGACGTGTGTGTGCCTGGAAATGTGCCATCAGTGCTCTGCACCAAGTCAGATTATGTTTCTCTGTTATCAGGGCTAAAAGGTTGCCAGGTGGGTCTTGACTCTATCATGTCACAATGCTATAGATAAATCATGAAGAAGGCATGGAAAATGATGTGAAAAAAAAAACTATGGTAGCAACAAACTCCATATCTACTTAGGTCTATCTCACTTAATCCCACAGCGCTATTAAAAGTGACATCTGTCATCTCTAACGAAGCTTAATCTTTCCTAAGAATCATGCAACGCACACATTTAGAAATGCCTTAATAATGCGAAACAGTCAGGCTGTCTGAGTTCATGTCGTTACAACATAGCATTCCTTCCTTTTTGTTAAAAGTTAAAACAAGCAGAGAGTCGCGGAGGCTGATGATTTGAAGTGTTCGTTTTAAGATCTCACCTTTCATTAATGAATCTGGATAAACTTTTTCCTCCCCTTCCTGTCTCAACTGACGTGCCTGACACACCTCACCTGTTTGCCGCCTGAGTCTTTTGGCAAACGAAAAAGACACGACCCTGCATCAGAGTCACGCTTTGGCAAATCGTCCTCCCATAAATAATAGCTTGATAACATCAGTATCAGCCTCAAAGTGGCGTCAGCATTAACTTCAGTCTCATTCTGATTTGCTGCCAAGCTGTGGTAGCTAATGTCAAGCAGAGATGACATCATGGTGTTTTCTTTTTAACATGAAAGAAAATTCCTCTCTATTCAACGAATCGTGAGATCCGTTTAAACAAACTGAAGTGATTATGTCTGAATTTGAGAGTGGCGATCAGCTTGCAGAGGCACTGCTGTGGGTTGTAAAGTAAATTTCCATTCGAACAAGCAAATGAGGTTGAAGAAGTGTTGTACATCCTAATAGAAGCTAACATGGTGGGCAGATTGCCATTTACTAAATCTCAGGAAAACTGAGACAAGAAGAAAATCGTGGCCGGCTTAGGGACAGACATTGACCGTTATTAGTGGCGTTCATCTTAAAATTCGTGCTTCTGCCTGTTAAGACTAACATCCAAAGTTTCAAATCTATGAACTAGTAGACAAAAAGCTTGCAAATAGAAGTTTTACCAATAAATCCTCTTCCATTTAAAGCAACCTTATGGTAAATTAGAAGAAAAGGATAAGATTAAGCAAAGGTTTTTGTTAATGTTTTTTGTTAAAGCTGGTTAATGTTCATAAAAAAAAACACTGAGCTCTCTGAAAACTATTTTTGTTCAAACACAGGCTGGCACAGTCATTTGAATTGTATAAAACTCTGAAGTGTTATTACTGTATTATTGGTAAATAAAGGTGTGCCTGATATTTAGCTCTAAGAGGTTTAAAACATTTCGTAACAAAGATGATTTTGTTTAACTATAGCAAAAAAGCACACATTTCAAACAATATGGAAAAACAATAGATTTATCAATATTTGCATTTATAGACCCTCTTAACATGTCATGTATTTGTTGATGACATTTGGATTAATACATTAAGACCATCTAGCAAAACCTTTTTTCACACTGTGTTAGCGGGGAAGTTGGGATCTCGGGTAAGTTATCAAAACTTTTACAGTGGAAATATTTCCCTGCATTTGAGAAAAGGAAGTCTGGCCACACTTTGCTCAGAGTGTCAAAAACTTTCTGCACAAGCGCCAAGTTAAGGCCCTGGGTGCCTTTTTGACGCTCAAATCGTGTTCAGTCTGAACGCAGCATTAGTCGTGCACTCAGAGCAAAACTACAGTTCTGAGGTCTCATTTATAAAACTTTACAAAGTCCATACAAAAAGTGTACATATGCCAAGGAAAAAGAAAACGGCACACACTAAAATACATATATTCAGATTCATAAAACCTGCACACCAGCACGTAATTTGCCTTTATAGATCACAGCTGTACCTTAATGTTTGCGTACCTAGTTCCGCCTCATGTTCCACCCTCTGCACGGCCTGATTCAACCAATGGTCAGTGCAAAGCACCTCATGAACCTTAATGTGCATTGAAATGGTTCAGCTGATATTTTTTTTTTCATGGTAAAATGGCAGCCACGTAGAAAAAAAAAATCACAGAGGAGTTTATTAAATGTGAAAATCAGAGGTAAAAAAAGCACACATGTTGACCAAATCTAAAGAACTCATTAAACCTAAGCTTGACTGTAGTTTTAAACGGTATTTGAGTACGGATGACAGCCGTAATCCTGATTAGAACATCTTTGATCGCTGAAACTACGTTTCCTCCTAACTCGCCCATTTACAATGTCCTCCAGCAGTGTCAATGCATCCACCATGCAGCATTACGCACAGGTGTATTTCACCGTTTACAGCAATTAAAGTAATTGCTGCACACATCGTCACAGTTTATCTGTTAATCACACCCTGGTGATAATCAGGGAGAGGAATGTGATGGTAGAAAACCCAGATGAAATGTTATGCGGACTTTTATTTCAGACTGCTGACGGATTGGGCACCCTTTTATTTATTTGAAGGGTGCTTATGTGTCGTTACAGTATGTGTCACCAGTACAGGCATGAATAACACTGTGAGTTTGAATGCTTTTAGCAAAGTCCATCTATGATTAAAGGCTGCTATGGAGTGAAATTAAACGTCTGAGAGGAATGATCAAGCGGTTTGGCTGCAATTCACCACTTTACTATCTGCGTCGCCAATTTCCCCATCTCCAAAATAAGCGTACCCCTGGGTCAGAGTTGCTGTAAGTTTTTCAAGTTTTCAAGTTTTTGTATTTTTATTAGATCCCACCTTTTGCGTGGAAAGTGACATATGCAAGTTTCAGGCCCCATTTTGTGTGTACGCAAAATTCATAAATGAGACCCCTGTCTATTGAGCAGCCTAGAAAATTCTGAGATAACAATATCATAAGTGATCTAAAACAAATCACACACTGTCTCTGTGATACAGAAGGACAAAGCCTCCTCTATTTTCTATTTCTAACAAATTTGATTCTCCAAGGACCTGAGGCAGAATGCCTATAGATAATAAAGCAATAATAATGACTCAAGCATCTCAAAAGGAGCCAGTTTTTATATCATCAGTTTATAATCTCAGTGGGGGGAGACGATGCAATGTGTCGAAGCATGTAGAACTTTAATCACTATGTAACATGGCTTATTATATTTTATTTATGTGTTTTACACTTTGTTTTGCTCTATTTGTTAGTAAACCAAACACTTTTGTATATGGCTCAATCCGAATACCCTTATAGAGTAAAGACTCATAGCCAATGCAGAAGTGTGTCAGCAATCGCCGTGAATAGTCTTAATAGTGCTGACAGTGAGGAAGGAGGTAGGAAAAGAAGCCTGTATGCTTCCTACAGCGGCTAGTTTTGCCTAGGAGCCCCAGACGTCCCTTATCGGCGTGAAGAACCCTTAAGATATCCCACAATCCTTTGCGCGACATGATGTATCAGTACAGCCCACCTCACGGAAATCCACAAAAATGTCCAGAGAGAAGTGAGCGCACACGTTGTAGTTCATTTTCAGAAGGCTGTAGGCCCAGATTTGACTTGCATCCTACATGTGCATTTCCGTCACGTAATGATGTCAAAATTAAAGGCTGTCCGAAACCGCCACGGCAGTCCGAAGCTCCTTTCCTCCCCACGATAGAGTTCTCGCTGTGGATCCCGTGGAAGGTGAAGGAACAAGAGCTAGGAGCTATTATTAAGGGTATTCTGAAGGAGCCTATATTTACCACAACAAGACCACATGATCCAAAGTACGAAATATGGAGAAGTGATGGAGTCAGCAATGTCCAGCAGAGGTGTGAAAAGAATGAGAAAGTAACCCTGACGCTGTGGATGGGGTTGGTTTTAAGCCTGGCTGAGCTGTCATCTTACTGCGAGGCATTGCAGGACGGTCTACTGGCTCTTACAGTAGCTGCATCAATTGTCGCCATCTTGCTTTCTGATAGCGGTGCAGTACTGCCGGCAGACGGTGCAACAATGTTTCTGTCTGCCGATCGTGTGCGGCGCAAAGTTCTTTTCAGTCTCAAAAAGGACAACATTATTGGGATGAACGCTTAGCTGGTGCTGTTTTATTTGAAGACAAATGTATGTTTTTTGTGTTTTCTGTTTATGGTCAAAATACGTGACTAGGCTCTTTAAAATTTCCTGCCCACCGTTCCCTTTAGGAAAGATTTACTTGACTTCCAAATTAAGTCAGTGTTATATTTTCATACGATACATGCCAAAGCCATACTTCTTGAAAATCATCACGAGACACCAGACTGAATAACGTGGGTTGTATTTTTTTTTTCCCTCTACCTGTGAAGCAGCGTCACTGAAATAACATTGGAGTTGTGGGATTACTGTAGTTAGCATTGAAGGCTTTTGCTTTGGGGCCATTTTCGCTTCATGGTGCAGGTAGGAAAGGCATTCATCTGAAACGTGTAATAATCGTCCTTGAGACAGCCCTCGCTTTCATCTCAGCCCTCCCTCTCATAACTCATCGAGAGCTGGATCACAGTCTGTGCAAGAGAAGCTCACAGACATTAGAGTTCACAAAACAGCTTTACAACGTCACGTCATAAACACTGGCAGGAGAAAACTTGTTTTTAATCATTGCCCACAGACAGTTGTTTACTGTCTCACAAGGTGCATTACTAACCAAAGTATTTTAGGCCTGAGCAGGTAAATAACAGGGTCACTGTGTTACCTGAGAATACTTCAAGGTGGATTGGGCACACCAGCTGTTGTTGACTTCTTGCTCACTCGACTCTTAAAAGCTGAAATGCCATTTAAGCTGCTAAAGATTTTATAGGAACAGAGCAGCCGTCACAGAAGTCAAACAACAAATCTGATAAAATGATCAACTGTCTTATGAGTAGATGGGAGTGGGTCTGTGGATAGTATTATAGCATGAAGTTCAAGGAGCACCAAAAAAAATAGAGAAGTTTAGTCTCACTTTGGATCTCGAGGGCTGTTAGGACGGCTGTTGGTGCGGAGTCTGTTCTCGGTTCCCACTGATGGTCGCTCCGGTCCTGACCCTGGACTTATCCGTCTGTTAAGAACATGCAAAAACCTTCAGCTACACCAAAAACAAAATTTTTACAAACCTGTGCAGATGTCGGTAAAAAGGCTAATTGAAGCCAACTTGTTTTGCAAAAACAAAAATTTGGTTAATTACAAACAAACCAAAAAACTTTGTAATAGTTATTAATCTGAGCGGTACTACTTTCCTTCATTTGTCACCTTGTCTCTTTGGCTATGAGATTAATTTCTGTGTTGAGAAATTAGCTTAAAAGCAAGGCCCTGGCATTTTGGAATCATCCTATAGAGCCACAAATGTCTGAAAAACTTTTTGGAAAACCTTCATTTAGGAAAACTAAAACTAGAAATGTCCATATCCATAGCAAAGCTGGCACAATATGAATGTCATAAACATTTGAACAGTTATTTACAGTGCATTGCAAAAGTATTCAACCTCCTTGGCATTTCATCTGTTTTTTATACAATCCAACCTGACATTTAAATGTTCTTTATTCTTATTTAATGTGATGAATCTGAAGACCATCTTTACTGAGACTGGGACAGAGGTCCACCTTCCAGCAGGACAATGACCCGAAGCATGCTGCTAAAGCAGCACTCAAATGGTTTAAGGGGAAACACTTAATTATGCTGGAAGGGCCTAGTCAAAGTCCACACCTCAATCCAATTGACAATCTATGATTAAGATTGCTGTTCACAAGGCAAAAACAATCCAACATGAAAAACCTGGAGTAGTTTTGCATTAAGAAAAGGGCAAAAATCCAAGTTGCAAAATGTTGACAGGTCATAGAGACTTATTTAAAGCTGTTATGATTTGGTGGCGAGGACCACGGCGGCAACGAGGCGGAGTCAGGCACATGGTGAAAAAAAGAGTCTTTAATAGAGGTAACTTATGGAAAACGGGATACAACTCAAGCTCGGAAGGGTTCAAACAGGAAAAACACGGCCTCGGGAACAGGCTTCAACACAGAATCCACAGAGCGACCCGACAATGGGGAGACGAACAGAGGGCACTTAAATGCAGGCTGGGAATTGACAACCACAGGTGAGTCTTATCAACTAATTAAGTCCCATTTTGGAGATCCTGACAAAAGCCACTTTCAGCCAGAATGGCCACAAAAGGAGGCTGTACAAAATACTGACGTTAAGAGGAGTGAACGATCATTCACAGTGACATTTTCTGTTACTAACGAACACACAGTTATGGAGAAGGTTAAAGCAGGGTTATAAAACTATAGCGATAGTTTTGAACATCTCACAGAGATCAATCCGACATCTGAAAATAGAGTATGGCACAACTGTAAACCTATTGTCCGCCCACAAGGTGGACATTAATCATTGAAGGAACGAAGAGATCCATGGTAAAACTAAAGACATCTTCTTGTGGTGTTTTCTGCAAGTTGAGACTTAATGAAAAAATGGCAAGAAGAAATTGAATGTTGGAAAAACAACATTAGAAGTCGCACCGAAAATTCACCACAAGGTATGACCAACATTGAACGGTTATTCAATTTTATGGAAGATGGTCAGAGCTGGTAGGGAGATGCATGGAGGTGAATACAGAGCAATTGAGCAAGAAAACCTGCGAGAGCCTGCCAAAGACATGAAATTAGGGCGGAGGTTAACCTTCCACCACACAGCCAGCGCTATAATGGAATGGTTTAGTCATGTGTTAGAATGGCCCAGTCCACGTTCAGCTCTAGAGATCTGAGAATCAGCGGTGAGAAGTAAAAGTTGCTGTTCACATATGTTCTCCATTCACTTTGACTGAGCTGGAGCTAATATGCAAAGAAGAACGGGCAAAATATCAGCCTCCAGATGTGGATGCTTTGGAGACATAAACCAAGAAACCTGCAGCTGTAACAGCTGTTAAAAGCGCTGTCTATGCGGAAATGTTCCTTTCCTTACAACTACCTTTGAGTTAGCCCATCACATAAATTCCCAATAAAATACATTGACGTTTGAGACTGTAACATGATTCATTTTAACAAATTCAAGGGGTTATGAATGCTTTACAATGCACTGTAGGAATTGCCATATAGTAGTTCCAAAAGTTTCCAAATAAAAGGATTTATAAGACAAATATCATGCAACGTGCACCTTGGTTCTTCTGGAGACGTCTCCTGTGCAAGGCCATTGGTCTGTGCAGGGCTGTGAGCAGGGCTGTTCTCTGGACTAGCGTCCTCCTTAGAGCCATTTGTTGGAGGCAGCTCCAAGCAGGCCTTGACACCCTCCCACTGCTGGGCTGCATTACGGATTGCTAGACGGCGTTTCTCCTTGAAGAACAGATCAAATACACACATAAGCTTTAAATAAGCCAGCTCATTGTATGGAGGACCGAAACTGGCAAAATTAAAAATAAAAACAAAAATGTATAAATGGATTAATAAATAAATCAGTGCACTTGAAATGAATTAATAATTTTAATTAGACATTTTTTTATATTTAGATTTTAAACATCTCATTTATTTACTTTGCCAAGTTTTAGAATTTAAAACAGATGCAAAAGGAAAAATTAAAAAGGAGACAGAAAAAACGCAGAAAGAATGCAGGGAAATGAAAAGGCTTGTGGGAAAAAAATCAAGGTAAGGAAATTCAAGGGGGAAATTAAAGAAACGTAAATGCATAAGTAAAAGAAAAACGTGAAAAAAACAGCTAAATTAAAACCAAATGCTAAAATAAATTATGTGTTGGAAATAAATTATAAAACATGTGGTAATGTAAATAAAAGGGACATCTACATATTAATATACATATATTTTTTTAATTATTACATTTATTACAGTGTATTTGTTTATTTATTGGTCCATTTGTATATTTCTGCTTGGATTTAATACCAAGGTTTAGTTGAGGTTTATTTACCGATTGTTAAGTGTGGCCAGCCACAGGGGATCTGGCAAAACTAAAATAGTTAAAAATCTGGATTTCTGGATTTTCACAGAGCAACAATAGGATCCGTTTTTCGATACGGTCTAAGCAGCTGGTTTGCAAATTTGACAGTTAAATCCAAATCTCAGATCAACAATCCAGTGATTTTGTTGCAGGCAAAATCATTGGCATGCGGGCTCTCCGCTCACCTCAAGAACTTTTCTTTCAAGAATCTATCAAGCAGATAAAATTATGCTGGAACCGACATCACATGTTTTGTACCCTGAGTACGAGTTCCACTCTGTAACCATAACCAATATAAAAACTAGCTCATCCCTGTCTGTCAACATCATTCATGATTTAAGAAAGAAAGATGATCTAGAATAGAGGAGGCCCCTGGGGGCCTGTTGATGAATAGTTTTGAATAAAATGCTTGTGACTCAGTAGAGCGTTTGTTAAGATGACTGGATGGTAATGCGATGAGTGTTTTATGAATTTTCATGAGTTTATCTGTTTTGTTTACTTTCTCCTCTATGCTATTTATGCGATTCTTTGGACATTTTAAAGTTTTATTTTGTGGGCTGTTAGTAGCTTTCCCCTGTCCAGAAATAATTTCTCCCAGGGGAGACTAATATAGAAATCTTAATCCTGACAAAAGTAATATTTGGAATAAAAAAGAGAGATTCCCTGCAGCTAGACACGTTTACCACAGCAGGGCATGATATCTGTTCCTTGACGTTGAGATGTTGTGAAATGGTGTCTGCTCCTAAAAGAGAGATACTCTTGTTACGAAGAGAAGCATTCAGGATTGACACTTTACAAACAGCACACCCCAAGGGTTGGAATAAGGAATTTGTGTTGAACTGTTTTCTCAGTTATATGCTTGCTGAAATGTTGTGACTTTTTTTTTTACTCTTCTATGGTTTTGTATTTATATAGAGTTAGGGTTAGTTATAGATGGTGTGTATTTTGTTGTTCTTAGAGTGTTTTTGACTTCACACAAATATTTCCTTTTTGGGTTAATTGTCTGATACGCTTCAAACTGGCTGCGTGTTATCTGGCCTGTGCATAAATATGTTTGTTAGTCTTTCTTATCTGTAAATGGGATGAAAATGGCATTTAGCCAAATTACGTCCACCTTGCCCACATCATCAAGAGAAGAAAGAATACAGAGTGCTGGTGTTCTCTTTTCTCATGTTCTTCTGTACCGTGCACACATCTACTTGCTGTTACTTTCATGCTGTGCGCACTGAACATTTTATTATCACTTCAATAGTACCTGTCTGATAAGGATAAGGAAGATAAAATATCTCAAATATCAGCATGTTATACCCCAATAAAGAAATTCAGGAAGGTGGAAAACAAAGTCATTCACATCTACGAGTCTGGAAAGGCTTTCAAAATAATTTCTAACCCTTTGGGATTTTAGTAAAACACAGTGATACAGGAAAGTAGAGACTATTAAACAGTTCTGAGCCTTCCTTAGGAGTAGCTACCAGAACCACACCAACATAATATGAACGAATAATCTAGGAAGTCTTAAAAGAACCAAGAACAGCATCTAAACCGATGCAGTTCTTGGCTCTAAACTGACTTTAACTCGCCTTAAAATAAAGTCAGCGTTTAAGATTCAACCCCAGCAAAAAGACTGGGCAAAAAATGGTAGCGCTCCAAGACCAAACCCATTGCTGACCAAAGGGAACACAAACGCCCAATTAGACTTAAGAGAAAAAATATAAAACTTTCTAAAAGGTGTGCATCCCTGTTAAATCTGGTGTTAAACCAACGCATCAATTCAGACAGAAGAAAGCCATGCCAACAGTCAAACATGATGGGGGTGATAGTGCAGCTTTAGGACGGGAGGCTAAGAAACCAAAAAATCCCTGACTTAAATCAGATTGAGATTTTGTGGTACCTTAAATGTGATTTTTCATATTCAAAAACTGCCCAAGCGAGCTAAAATCCTTTTAAGCGATGTGGAGAACTGTGTGCTAAGGGTGGCACACCCAGTTTTCAGATTTAGGGAGCAAATACTTTTTGACACAGGGCCTGGTTGGTTTGGATATGTTTTTCCTAAATCTGATGATCTGAAACATGTAGCAAAACAGGAGAAATCTGTGAGGGGGGTTAATACTTTTATCAGTCCCCTCTCACGCTCCCCTCTGGACTATGCCTGATCCTCCAAAACATTTATCCCAAATGTTCTGTGAGTTTGTTCAAAAAATGCATGTAATATCAATGAAAAATCAAAAACATACAGACATCACAGTGCCTTCCAATGTAGGTTGTAAGGCACATAATAAATAGAGGTAAGAGGGATTAGTATTAAAAGAAAACTGTAATAAAATAGTATAGTATTTTAGTTTTGTTTCTTCTATATATTTTAATTGGCAAGTTACAGAGGGTAGATGTGAATGTCTGAGAAATATCCAGAAAACACAAAGGGTAGCTGCTAGCTGCTTAAATACAAGAATGCAAACTTAGCCTCAATTAACGCAAATCAGAACTTTTTCAACAAATACTCATCTTTACACCAAAAACAACTAAGCACAGATAAAAACAGGTTCTGTGGTGCTTCTTATTAATCTGCAATTTGAAAGGTTTACATTTCAGACATTGTAATATTAGCTGTACTTGACATTATATGGTACGTCAGTACATTCAATCCAGGCATAATTATAACAGCAGAGCAAAGCAGATAGGGCGGGTACCTTTTGAATGGTCTGCTTGTGACTCTCCCTCTTCTTTTCTTCCTCTTTTCGAGTCAATACACCTGCCATGCGCCGATCCTCGTCCTGAAAAGGAAAGCTGGTGCAATCACGGTGTCGCTCCATTCATGAGTTGTGAATTATTCATCAGAGCTTGGGGGTGCATCACAAAAGAGACAGTCTGGGACTAAGAGACTTTTTTCTCAGCACCAGAGAGCGACCACTACGGAAGCAGGGCAAGGAATTCTCACAGCAGCCGACTGCATCGCGGGATTATCTGTCTGATTTCCAGTTTCTAATAAACTGAGCCCAGCTGTTGCGGAAAGGCAGAACTCCCAGAATGCAACGCTCCCAATACAATCTGAGCCTGCTGGCTAAGAGCGAGGGGATATTCAGCTTTCAATGACAAGCTAGCAGAGACAAAGCTTCAGACTGATTCACAGAGTTTGATTCATTGAAATGAAGGAAAGCATTTCAGCAGCTGGGGGTACTTTTGAATGGAGCTTGTGAATACTGTCGCACGAAATGAATGCAAATCATTTCCTTTTTAATTCTCTTTTATAAAACATGAAAGTATTTTCTTTGTTTTGTTTGCAGCGGAAGTTTAAAGCCATTAAATATGTAGTGAGTTTAAACAAATTTGCATGTATCATCAAAAGGATCATTAGAAGGCATCTTCCTATATGAAACTGTGTTACATATAATTGCGTAGTTTTTGAAAGTTTGAAAAAACAGACACAGTGTCTTATAAAAGTACTTATAATCCTTTAACTTTTTCACATTTTGTCATGTTAGAATCACACACTTCAATATGTTTTATTGGGACGTCATGTGATAGACCAACACAAAGTAGAATGAATAGGGTGTTTTCAGCTGACGTCACGCTCACGTGACTACTCAGCGCGTCCGCCATATTGGGTGGCAGTCGTTTCGCACCGTTGACCTGCATTGTATGACGCCTTAGGCAGTATTGGAAGTGAACAATGGGGAAAACGTGTTTAATGGTTGGTTGCACGGCCCGTGGAGGTGGAGATAAACGCTTTCTATCGCCTACCAGCCGTAATAGTGAATCAGTGTGAAAAAAAAAACAGCTGTCTGAACAACGCCGTCACCTATGGCTGACACGGATATCCAGGTCCGATTTGGACGGTGTTAAGCTGGAATACGCCAGAGTCTGCGGTGCTCACTTTGTCACAGGTAATTAACTGTTAAGTATTTAAAACATATAAGAAGAATATATTAATAATAGGGCTTGGGCGTTATGACTTATTACTTTCCACGGCTGTCGTGTTGACTGCCTCCGCCGCCTCTACTGCCTATTACTACCGCATACTGTACTCCCTCTCTCAGCCGTGTTTTAATTTGATTAATTTCACCTTAACTTGATTTCAACCATGGTAAACCGTTGCTGTATTGTGGGCTGTAACAGCGCAACACATGATCGCCATGGGAAAAACATAGAAACAGATTAATTTTCCACCGCTTTCCTGCCTGGAGGCGCAACCACGGAGAACAACTGTTAGCGATAACAAAGAGTCGTCGGCTCGCTTGGATCGCGGCTGTAAGTCGACCGAACATAACTTTCCACAGTATCCCGATGTCAATGAGAGTGTGTTCTAAACGTTTGAAACACATAGCAGCTAGTTAAAAGTACATTACATGCGCGAGTTGTTGTTAGCGCTAACGGTTAGCATGTGCTAACCCGGCTGAGCGCAGCTTACCTTTGAACGAGTTACAGAGATAAAGAGATCGTCGGCTCGCTTGGATCGCGGCTGTAAGACCGAACATAACTTTCCACAGTATCCCGATGTCAATGAGAGTGTGTTCTAAACGTTTGAAACACATAGCAGCAAGTTAAAAGTACATTACATGCGCGAGTGGTTGTTAGCGCTAACGGTTAGCATGAGCCAGAGCCCGGCTGAGCGCAGCTTACCTTTGAACGAGTTACAGAGATAAAGAGATCGTCGGCTCGCTTGGATCGCGGCTGTAAGACCGAACATAACTTTCCACAGTATCCCGATGTCAATGAGAGTGTGTTCTAAACGTTTGAAACACATAGCAGCAAGTTAAAAGTACATTACATGCGCGAGTGGTTGTTAGCGCTAATGGTTAGCATGTGCTAACCCGTCTGTACGCAGCTTACCTTTGAACAAGTTGCTGTGTTCCCACTGTTTGCTGGCTTTATGATCTGCAGCTCCTACCGGCGCCAATACGGTAAATACAACTTAATTTTGCACTGGTCATTGTTCTGCTTAAATAATTAAAGCCGCGAGCGGCGTCGATCGGCCTTGCAGCCAAGCGCCTTCGCGCACCGCCCGCCGCCGGCGGGCGGTGCAACACATTTGCGTCGGATTGTTTACATTTTTACCATCTTATTAAAACTCACCCGTCCACGTATGATGGCGATTTCCTTGATGTACATAACCAGATGTGAACTGGTTGTGAGCCTCTAGATCCTTGTAAGCTCTCATTTCCTCAAGAGTGTGCAGAGGGTTTTCACTGAACACCAGGTAATGCACTATGTCGCCGTGCTCTACATTTGGCCAATCATCTGGATTACGGCTAAACAAGGCACCGTGGAGGGCATACGGGTCCATATGGTCGATCACGGAACATTTCCTCAGATATACGTCCTTATCTGGTCGCTCTAGCGTGCTGGCGTACTTATCCATTCGCGATACGATAATACGTGTAAGACAACTAGAGATAAGGAAGTGTGCCACCCAATATGGCGGACCGGAAGTTGGCCAGTGACGTCAGTGAAAACACCCTATTGTGAAATGAAAGGAAAATTATTTATTCTCCAATTTCTTTACAAATAAAAAATCTGCGAAGTGTGTGTACAAAGGAGGCATTGTGTTCAAGAGTTCCCTTTACTCTGGTACTCCTAAATAAAAACCATTACAAACGAATGCCTTCAGAACCAACCTCATTTGTACATAGAGTCCACGTGTTTGTTATTTAATCAAAGTATGGACACATTTGTTCTGTGAAGGCCTCAGAGGCTTGTTAGAGAACATTAGTAAACATTGAATGAAATGCTCAAACCACTATCCAAAGTAGAAAGACAACAACTGAAAACCTACCAAGACATGGCTGTCCACCTTTATTGACCAGTGTTTCCAAATCCACTCATTATAAGCCACTTTGGGCTTGTTTTTTTCTGAAGTGGCTTCTAAATTTCGCAGGTTGGGTTTTTTGGGCTTGCTTTTGACTGTCAAGTTGCTTATTGGGCTCTAAAATAAGAGGCTATAATCAGACAAGAATAGGGGAGTATTGGCCTTGCATCCTGGGAAGGCTGCATGTTTCCTAGTTTGAATCCCACATACTGCCATTCTAGGCCTCTGAGCAAGACCCTTAGCCCCTGAATACTTCCCGGAGACTACACAAAGCCCACTGCTCCCTAATTAATGGGTTAAACGCTGAGGACAAATTTAGTAAAGTTGCAATGGCAAATAAAGCAATTATCCATCCATCCATTTTCCTACATGCTTATCCCTTTTGGGGTCGCGAGGGTGCTGGTGCCTATCTCCAGCTGTCAATGGCGGGGTACACCCTGACAAGTCACCAGTCTATCGCAGGGCAACACAGAGACAGACAAACAACCATTCACACACACACTCACACCTAAGGAGAATTTAGAGAGACTAATTAACCTAACAATCATGTTTTTTGACTGTGGGAGGAAGCCAGAGCACCTGGAGAGAACCCACGCATGCACAAGGAGAACATGCAAACTCCATGCAGAAAGACCAAGGGTTAAACTGAAACCTCGGACCTTCTTGCTGCAAGGCAAGAGCGCTACCCACTGCGCCGCTGTGCAGCCCAAAGATGATTACTTTAAAAAAAAAAAGACATTGCTGAGAGAAAGCTATAACGTTTTGTTTAAAAGCTTGTCTTAAGCCATGTAGGGGATCCAGCAGATGTGAAAGAAAATTTAACTTGCTAACCCATATGCAACATGCTATGTGTGACAAAATAAGACCCTGAACATACCGTATGTACTAAGAAACATGGTGGTGGTAGCAACATGTTGAACTGTCTTTCAACTTGGGAAGCTGGTCAGAGTTGATGGGAAGATGGATGATGGAAAATACCGGACAATACTTGAAGAAAACTTTTACAGGCTGTAAAGGACTTGAGACTGGGGCAGAGGTTTATATTCCTGGACCAATACAATGCAAAGGACACAGCTACAAATGGATGGTTTAAAGCAAAGCTTTTGTGTGTTAGGATGGTCAACTCAAAGCACCTTATCTATTTGAGAATATGCTTCAAAGCTTTGCTTTTAAACTGCTGTTAAAGGGGGCTCTTCATTAATTGTGAATGAGCTTTAGCTATTTTACAAAGAAAAAATTGACAGAAATCTCTCTAAATGTGTCATTATTTATGTTTTTGTTTGCTTAGTTTTGTACTTTTCTGGACTAATTCCACTCCCCTCAGCCAACAGCACTCTGTCACCACCCAATCAGCTCAGTCCACTCCTCAGTCAATTAACCCAGATCAACTTCACCTGCTGCCAGTAATTACTGCCAACTCTGCTCACCTGTCCCCCGGTCTATATACACCTGCTTCAGCCAACTCATCCCTGCCAGAATGTCGCATTTGTCTTTTGTGATGTGCGCTGCCTCTACCAGTTCCTGTGTGCTCAGCCAGCCTGACTTTTCTGAATTGCCTGTGTCTGTGTGCTGGACAAGTTTGCTTGTTTCCCCGTTCTGGTGGTTCCTCAGTCCACATCGCCTGTTCTGGTCAGCTTCAGCCTTCTTCACTGGTTTGGCCTGTCACTACCTGCATCTGGTCAATCTTGTTCTGTTTGCCTGCTTAACCTCCCACGATTCATCCCTTTTAATAAACCTTTTAAGAAGTAACTCTGTGCTCGGGTTCACTATCATTATCCATTACAAGATGTGTATAAAGCTGACGTACCAAAACACAATTTATTTTCTTAAAATTGTCGATAAACAGCTACCAATTTCTTTCCAGTTCACAAAAATGATGCACTTTGAGATGGTTTATCAGGTAAAAGTTGCAAATAAAGCACATTGAAGTTTGTGGTTGTAAGGCAATGTATTACATATAACTGGACTTGGTAGTTAAAAACAAAAAACACAAGGACAAGCATTTTAGTAATCTTTTAAATCATGTTTAAACTAAGTTTTGTTTTTTCCTTAATGAATAAAGCACATTCATTATGTGGGCCATTTAAACTTCCTCTTCGTGTTCTTCTAAATTGTTAAACTTATTTTCCCTTTTTAATGAATAAGATTTAATCTACCAGCAGTCAGCCTGAGGTCTGAGGGATTAGTGACAGCATAGTGCAGAGCAGGAATGTTTTTCCGAAGCAGTTCAGGTGGAAGACCGTTTAAATCGTTGTTAATAGAAAGACTTAATTGGTGGAAGAAAAGAAAAACAGACACACTTCTAGGATTGTAAGGTGTAGACAGTAGTTTGCCAAATACATTTAACAAACCACAGAGACTATGAAACTTGGTAAACCTGGTAACATTAGACCTCAAAAGGGAAAACCTGAAAAAAAGGGTTGAACTTTTTTTCACTGTATCAAAATTATGTTTTAAGGGCAAGGTGTGTGGTACTGCCAGATTCCTTTCAGGTACAAGCTCAGACCTGGGTGCTCACTTCTGGACAGCCTCTACATGCATGCTAGTACTCACCTGTAGCATATTTCTGCCATGTGGCAGAATGGTTATTAGTATTATAAGAAGAATTACAATGCTTTACAAACTCCCTACGGAAAACAGGACAGTATAAATAACCTGTTCACATGTATAAATACATAAAGGCTTTTGTGTGTTGTGGTGTTTAAATATTGAGCAGGTTAGGTATTCCAACCCTATCTGTACTTTTAGCAAAGAATTATGCAAAGTTTGAGGTCTATCATTCATGCATATTTTCTTTCTTAGTTAAAGACAAAATATTTCTATTACATATATCATAAATAAGTAGTCCCTCTATTTTCATCTTGTACGTAGATGCATCAACCAACATGTACACATTTTTAAGTTAAGAAGATAAATCAGGTAACTGTTAGGGGCATGTGTGTCGATGCAAAAAATGGAGATGATCTTGTAATTAACCTCCTCTTCTACACAACCTGCAGCACCTTTTTCTCTCTTTTACCTGTCTTTAGAGAGAAAAAAAATACCGAATCAGCAGGTTGGACCTTAAAGGAAGGAAAGTGTGAACATTGCACCTCTAACTACTACTTCTTCTCTGGGCCATTAACCTGTTTATGCCCTAAACAAAAAGAGCGAGTCAGTGAGTCTTACTGTGATGCGCTTCATGTCCAGCTGTCTCAGGTGAAGCACACAGCGCAGGACGGCCTGCTTGTACCATGTCTCCAGGGCTACAGGATTCCCATCCAGGGTGAGTTCAGAAAGGGAGCGTGATTCTCCAAGGCAGGCTAGCTGATCAAAACTAGACGCAAAGAAAAAAAAACATTTTCAGCACAAAACATTGTCGAGTACAATGCATCACTACCCATACACCTGATCCTCAGCTTATTGATAAAACCTTCAGGCAGCTTCTAATTGACACCTAAGACAAGGGGAAGGACATAATTTCACAATCATCATATCATAAAGGGGCATTTGCAGACATTAAGAAGCAGAATCATGTCTGATATTGGTAAAATAATTACCTATTACCTACTAATAAAGTAAAAACAGCTAACTATGGAGACAGTTAAAACTAAAACCCATTTTCATGAAATAAACCTCTCATTGTACACAAAAAATATATTAACTGTTTGCATTCTCCATCATAATATGTGTCATGGCCTTTGCAGTTCTGCATTGCTACAAATTCCCATCAGTATTGAAGAAATAAACAAACCATGTATCCTTTGGTGCGAAGGTTTGGGGAAAAAAAGACCGACCTTAACGAAGCTGAAAAGCTCCAGCAAGTAGCAGCTATCAGACACTGATGTTGACTACATGATGTTATGGAATTTGGCAGAGAATCACTGAATTCATTCCAGTGACTCATTTTAAAAAGTAAAGCTAATAAATTAGATAGATAGATAGATAGATAGATAGATAGATAGATAGATAGATAGATAGATAGATAGATAGATAGATAGATAGATAGATAGATAGATAGATAGATAGATAGATAGATAGATAGATAGATAGATAGATAGATAGATAGATAGATAGATAGATAGATAGATAGATAGATAGATAGATAGATAGATAGATAGATAGATAGATAGATAGATAGATAGATAGATAGATAGATAGATACCTGTTAATTTAGATTGTTATGGCTTAATTATTAAGAGGTACAACTTAATTTTCTCCAAAAATCATAATATAAAATAAGACCAGTAAAACATAGGAGTTTGTTATAAAACTGCTGGCCTACTGAAAAGTATTTATCCATGTACTGAAGAAGCACTCAATACTTTGTTGGGGTTCTTTTGACATTAAATATTGCAGTTGTCATGGCATTGAGGCAATCAGCCTGTTAAGGAGGTTTTAAGGAAGCACAAGTTGCTTTAATAATGACCATCAGTTTGTGTGCATTGTTGGGTCTGGTATTTCTTATCTTCTTCTTCACAAGACTCCTGCAACTGAAAATGAAACCAGTCCTCCATAAAGTTTGTCAGCTGATGGAAACATGAAGCGCTAAAATTATTCCTGGAAGACGGCTGCAGGGACTGGATAAAAACAGTGGACCGACACCAGCAGATGACACGGCCTCCTGAATGGTCATATATTGCGGAAATGTAACACTAGACCTCAGGCAACTTGGATTTCACAATGTTCTTCAGCTAAACTTTCCATTAATTTGCTCGGATAGATCATTGTGTGAAGAGCTAGCTTCTTTAGCAAAGGCCTTTTGCAGTTTATTTTAGTGGTGGAGGGTGTCACTGACTGCCGGCTGGACAACTGTAAAGTCAGTTTCTATTTTAATCTGTGTTATACTAAACTTTTTTGGGAAACAAAATTTTAGTATAATATCGGGTTTTCATCGGATTTAAGTCATAATAAACACACATAAAAATAAACAATTGAAATATACTGTATCTCTTCACGTGTAATCATTCTTTACAATGGGTTTGCAGATAATAAAACAAGAACGCTTCCTATTTAGCCAGTTTCATTATCAGAGTTCAGTTTTCAGCGAAGATTATTGTCTGGGGAGAAACAAATTTTGCCTGTGAGTTTTGAGAAAAGATAATGCAACAAAAGCAACCCATCAAATAAAAGAAAATAGGACATAACTAAATCGAATTTAAAACCTGTTTTAAAAAGTCTTGGTGTATTGAGCTTCGGAAGGCCTACAATTAAGATGCCTAAATGTAGGATTTTATTCTGACTTCTTAAGAGTCCCTAAATATCAGAGTTTTATTTGGGATTTCTGATCCAAGGTCCTCTGCTGGGGAAGGTGGGTACACCGAACAGATGACTGTGCTCTGGCTATCTACCTAGCAACAGAGCACTACTGTTATCTTTTCAGCATCAAACATTTTCAAGATGTTTAGCCCAGGTTTTAAAACTCTTACTATACGTTTGTATTCAGAAGCATTGTTATAATTACAAAAAAAAGTTACAGAAGAAATGAAAAAAAGTTATGCTTGGAAAAATTAGGAAATTTCTTAATATTATACTGTAATTAAACATAGACCATACTGTAAAGTTAAATTAAGCTTTTTTTAAAAACACTGATTATGTGTTTTTATTTGTTTTGAGTATTTATTTGGTCCTGGCTATGTTTGACCTAGTGTCGAGTCATGCTGGCCAGAGATGTCAGGTCAGATTTAACACAGCACAAGGTGAACATGGACAAGTCAGCTGTCCCACCCTGAATCTCACATCCATGAGGAGGCTGCATTGCTCTAAGTAAATCTGAGGTATCTATTTTTAAGATAACGGAAGGAAGGAAATAACTAATTCCTGAGGGACACAAGTGTGATTCCTGATTAAACCCAAACAATGCCTATAAATTTAATCTCCAAATCCTAATAAGAGTAGTTTTAACATTTCTCAGATTGTATCTTTGGTTGCCTGAATAAGTTTAAGCATTCATCACAACTATTTCATACATAGCATTTCTAATCCCCACAAAACGACCACATGCAGGTAAATTATGTATACGTTACCTAATCCCTATCTGTGTGCGAGGCTGTGTGTGTTCTGCCTGTTTAGCCAAAAGCTGTCAGGTCCCAGGGGAAAGGGATGTGGCACTGTCCAGCCACCATCCCTGTCTCTGCTCTGTGGGAATGAGGGAGTTAAGCAAGACCAGCTCTTACCTGAGGATGCTGTTGCAGCTGAGAAAGAGACGCTGCAAGCCGGGCAGGCAGGCCAACTCAGTCTGGAACGAAAAAAGGGAAGAGGAAAGACAGAGGGATGGATGGATGTGAAGAGGATAGGATGCTCAGGACGAGGGGACTGCATCATCACAGCTCTGTTTGCCTTTCCATTCCCTCAGTCACCTTGCAGTTCTTTGCTCTAGCATTCAGCATCCTCATCCACTCTGCGCATGTACACACACACACACACACACACACACACACACACACATATAGATCACACTGCCTTGTCTGCACATGAAGAGGAGGGGCAACAGAAAGAGAGAGAGCACTAGAGAGAGAGAGAGAGCATGATGAGAACAGGGGGAGGGGAGTGTATGCTGCGCTAATGCAGAGATTTCCTGCTGCATGAGGCTAACTTGCAAAGCTAACTGTGACATTTACACATCCGGCTAACAGTCACACAACTACAACTGGCGATACAACAAGAGTTTCAAAGGTAAAAAAAAAATTAAAAAGCCCTGGGATCATGGACTGCTTTCACTGACTCACTAGCTCACATTCAAAATCAATACAGACTTTAGTGAGGGGGTGGGGTGAAGAGCAGCAGCTGTCCAGCTGGCATGCTGACCTCCTGGACACAGAGGAACAAAAGGCAGTGTCTGATCAGATGCCAGCAAGTCAGTACTTCATGTTGAGCATTTTAGGATCTCTGGTATGTTTATGTACGTGTGGACGACCAGCGATGCACATGGTGGAAGCAGGGAGGGCATTCCCAGCAGCGTTCTGAACGAGCTGTGTCAGCATCCACCCATCCTGCAGCCAACGCCTCACATCCTGGGTCAGATTCCCTGCCAGCCTCTGTACAAATCAGACTGTAGCATTTAAGCTATGCCAGCTCCTTCAGGGAGAACAATACACCACTGCAGCAGACACACATTTCTCAGAGTTTTCCACAGTCGACAATTGTGCACAAAGTGTGGATTTACACTTTAAAGCTTACATCCCTACTATAAGCAATATGAGAAGCAAATTGTGTGGTAACTTATGTCCGTCTACTTCCTGTAACAGGAGCAGGTAAAGAATTGTAAAATGAGTCAGTCGTTTTCTTAATTATAAGTAGCTAATGTCATGAACAATATCTGAATATTATTTCCCTGTCAATTCTGTAATTTAATATTAATGATGTGTACCATCTAGTTTGTAAGTGGCAGAGTATATTGACTGAACATCACTGATGTTCACTGGTTCAGGCAGGTGGTGTTGGTGTAATGGTGTGAGGGATATTTTTCTGACACACTTTGAGCATCCAAGCTCCAAGTGAGAACTGTTAAAATCCCATTATTGTTGCTGACTATGTCCATCCCTTCATGAGGAGACTAGAGTACCAACCTTTTGACAGCGGCATCCAGCAGCACACTGCAAAAAGGGAACTAAAAGTAAGTAAATATTCTTGAAATTAGTGTATTTGTCCTTGATTTAAGCAGGTAAAGATCTGCTGCCAATGGAATAAGATTTTTGCACTTAAAATAGGAACAATTCATCTCCATCATCTTGAGCAGTATATCTAATTATCTTATTTTAAGGGTAAATACTCACGCCATTGGCAGGTAATCTTATTTACCTGCTCAACTCAAGGAGAAATGCAATTTCAAGAAAAAGTACTTTTTTTAGTTCCCTATTTGCAGTGCATAATCCACAATGTCACAAAATTCAATCATCTCAAACTGGGTTTTTGTAAATAACAAAGCACTTCACACCATCAGATCTCAATCTAATAGAGCCCCTTGGGATGCGGTGGATTGGCTGATTCATGTCATCCATGTGCAGCTGACAAATATGTAGTAACTGTGAAATGTTATGTAAAATGGACCAAAATATCTGAGGTATGTTTTTGACAACTATAAAAACTATTTTACAAATCAGTAATCACAACAAAAACTGAGAACAATTAAAAAAGCCATTAGTAAAGAAGTTTTTTTTTTACTGTACTCCTTGTTTTGTACTCCTTGTATAAAGGGCTTAAAAAATAATAATATGGCTTACTATAGAATGCTTGTTTTTTAGTATAGGTTATTTTATAGAATAGGCTACTTTTGAGTAAATCCGTTGTGTTTTACTTTACAGCTCACTCAGCACTTCAGAAAATTCTATACAAATATATATTATAGGTACGCCCTTTAAATTATCACAAATAAATATTGCTGTTATTACTGCCATTATTATTAGGAAAAAAGGAAAAATAAACAGACCTGTGCAGTCCTACAATATGTTCTGTAATACCGTGAGACTTCCTGACAGTGTGGACGTGACCTGTTCCGGACAACAAGCCCATGAAAAGGAGATATTTACAATATTGTTTAAAAACCTGATGAAACAGGATGCACTTTTTTTTATTATGACTATGCATTAATGTGAGTGAGAAGATATGAGTTTCATTTGAGTAATTCCATGCACCCAGGGAAGCTGTTATACTTCCCTCTGGAAAAAAAACAAAACAAAACAAAAAACCTAAGTCATGCTTTCCAGTATTGCCAAATACTGACAATGATCCTCATTCCCAAAGTCACCGTCTGCATCAGCCTCCGTGTGGATGTTGGTGAAGAAGCAGCGGCTGCATAGTGTCTTCAGCTAAAAATAGAAGCTCTATCCCAGACAGAATGATGTCATCACTGGGCTGATCTTCGACCAATGTGCTCCCCTTTTTAACCAACCTGATCGATTGGAACCAATCAGCTGACAGGATTTGTGAGCGCCTGTGGACAGCTGTGCTCCCATTTGCACGTGCGCGCCTCCTTCTCTGCCTGCGGGCGAATATTTATCTGTGTGCCCCTGCCTTCACCTTTTTTCTTTAATCCTTGCCCCACCCACCGCTCTCTGACAGCCTGCGTGTCTTCGGTTTTCACACTTACCCTGAACTCTGCTGAACGTGTTACTCCACAAACACAGAATAAGCTCTCATCAAAGCATCCAAAAATGACTCACCACACAAGTGTCACGAAACCTACTCAAATAAACACCAGTGCACATGGATCTTTTTTCTTTTTTTTAGAAGCTGTTGGATTTGTGGCAGCTCTTTCAATAGAACAGATAAAAAGGCTTAACAAGCCTTTTCAGAAGCGCACTATGACTGCAGATTAATAACTTGCACGAAACTTGCTTGGGGTCACATGTCAATCAAAATGTTTTGCTATACTCTTCGTAATGATATTAGGTTACATTTTAACCAACAGCATTATTGCTACTGTTAAATGAAACATGTTTGTAGTTGCAGATGTGGTTGAAATTTTTTCCACCACGTTCAAGCAAACTGTTTTCATGCAGTTCCCACGGGGGGGAAAAAGCAGAGCTATCCTCAAACAGACATGTGTTAAGCTAATTAACCTACAGTAACACTTTGAAAGCGCACTGCAGATTGTCTCGCATTTACCATTTTTAGGCTGCTTAAATCTAGCAGCTCAGTAGATGAGAAAGCCCTTGTGATAATCCAAAAGGCCAGTCTGCTTCTGGCTGACACCTTTTTGCCTGGTCTGTTTCATTGTCACTTGGGCAGACTGCTCTATTTCCTTCACAACAATCCATTGTTGTGTGAAAGGCATGGTTTCTTTTCTATGGTTTGAAAAACGCAAACATCCACCTTGTTTAAAAATGCCTACATCTTCATGGCTGACTTTTTTTTTTAAATAAAAGGATGGTTCACTGCTGTATCTCTAAATACAGTGGTGTGAAAATTATTATTAACAGTACCACCAAAGACATTTTAAAATCAAAGATTAAGAACAAAATTTTAATTTTTCAAGAGGAAAAAAACTAATCAAACCACATTGCCCTATTAGAAAGTAATTACCCCTTTATGAAATCACAACTTGACTGTTATTATATTTTTTGCAAAGTATAGCTTAGCTTATTTCACAAGCCTCATTTTCCTGCCAAACATGTAGAATCACACAATCACTTAAGTAGAACCTGTCTGTTAACAGGCAGCAGGACAAAAGAGCACAAAAAGCTAAACATTATGCCCCAAGAAATTCAAGAACAGAAGAGAAACAAAGTAATTGGGACTTATCAGTCTGGAAAGGGTGCAAAAGCATTTTTTAAGACTTTGGGATTCCAGCAAGCCACAGCAAGAGCTAAAGGGAGAGAACATGGAGCAATGCCGAACCTTCCCAGAAGCGGTTGGCCTTCCAAGAAAGACATCCAAGGCCAATACTGCTGACCCAAAAAGAACTCAAAGATTTTGCATAAGCCAAAAACGTCTTGATGGTGCCCATTGCCTTTGGGAAAACTAGTGAGACAAATGTGGAACCTCTGGATGGTGTGCATCCTGTTACATCTGGGTAAAACTAACAGCATGTTAGAGCATCACACCAACATTCAACATTGTGTTGGTATTGTGGTAGTCCGAGGCTGCTTTGCTGTTTCAGGACCTGGAAAACTTGCCTTAAACCAGAAATTTTGTTCAAGCATATTTAGGTTTTTCAGCAGTGCAGTAATCTGAAGCACACCAATCAGCCCACCACTGAATGTTTAAAAAAAGAAAAAAAAGTTGTTGTGGTAAATAAAGGGTTTAAAAACTTTCTTTGAGAAGAGTGGACCCAAATTTCTCCAATTGCAGCGATGAAAAATGGTGGGGGGGCATCATTTTTGGGCTTAAAATAAATAGGTAGTGTAAGCAGCAACGTCAGCCATGGATTAAAATTGTGGGTTTGACTCAGTTGTGTCCCAAACCTCTGTCTGATAGGGTGATTGGCTACCACTTGACTTGGTTAACCTTGGTTAAGCTTTAAGACGGGACAAAACTTCCAGGCAATTCTAGTTAGTGGCTTACTGACAACGCATCAGAACCCATTCTCATCCAACCGTAAGTGGACCTTATCACCCACTCCAGGGTGTTACCATGTGGGATAAAATCGTTTGTCAGCTTTGTATTTTCCTTTGAATTATATATATATATATATATATATATATATATATATATATATATATATATATATATATATATATATATATATATATATATATATATATATATATATGCATGTATGTATGTGTGTTTGTCAGAGACAGAGAGAGCTCTACACTTACATAGGATGGCTATTTACTGTACAGAGATAAAGGTCATTGGCAGTGAGAACTGCTGGTGATAGGCATAAGAGAATTTGTTGATGGTTAGCATTTTTGTCTCTTCTTTTTTAATAACAAACATTACACCCAATAATTATGAACTCTGAGCCTAACGGCAGAGGACACGATGAGTGAAAAGAAGAGTTTTCAGTGGCTGCACAAAGTCAGATGTTTTCCCCCTAGCTCAAGGAAGCAAACCAAGACTTAAGGGATTTACATACAAATGAAGGGGCCTGTTTTGGCACACACCGTTCTGTTTATCAGATTAAAACTATAGTAACCGATGAGAAGTGATTTTCCACGTTTCTAACCTCCAGTTTCTCTTTCACTGCACCGGAAAGTCAGTGGGAGGTTATGGATAATGACCTATGTCTCCCTGGGCAACACAAACAGGCCAGAGTGACAATGATTCTATTGATTTAACCGCTGGTTTTTGTTATATTCTTCACACAAACACACAAGAAAACATTAAATCTTATAAATGAGAACCAAAAAAATCTAAGGAATCTAAAATGAGCGCCTCTACCGTATGCCAAAAAATATGTGTGTTTGTTTTTGTGTAGAACACATACTGTAACACACACATAGACACCTCCACACAAGGTGGTTTCCATTCTGGAATTTAGTTGTGATCATTACAGCCCTGAGCTGATGCATCGCCATGCTTTATTGGATAAAAATAAAGCAATGGGAAACAGTAAATTGCACCCATGAGAGCACAAAAAAACAACTATCTATCTATCTATCTATCTATCTATCTATCTATCTATCTATCTATCTATCTATCTATCTATCTATCTATCTATCTATCTATCTATCTATCTATCTATAAGACAGACAGACAGACAGACAGACAGACAGACAGACAGACAGACAGACAGATAGACAGACAGATAGACAGACTTGCTTGTTCCAGAATGTTGAAAGGTGGGGAAAAAGCAGTACAAAGCTTCACAAAAATATTCATACCCCTTAAACCTTTTCATATTTTTTCCTCATTAAAAGCACAAACTTCAGTCTTCGGTTGGGACTTTATGTGATACATCAAGATGAAGTAGTCCATAACTGTGAAGTCAAAGTAAAATAATCAAATTCAAAAACTGTTTTGCAAATTAAAAAGTAATCTTAAAGTGTGACCTGCATATGTATACAGCTCCCTTTACTCTGATATCCTTGAATTAGTCTGATGCAATCTCTTGCACTCAGACTTAATTAGTAAATAGAGACTGCCTGTATGTAACCTAATCTCAGTGTAAAAACATGTGTTCTGTGGAAGCTTTGAAGGGTTGTCAGAGAACATTAGTGAACAAATAGCATCAAGAGCAAGAAACACACCAGAGAGATCAGGGATAAAGTTATGTTATGGGGGAGTTCAGTGCAAGGTTATGCAACAATTTCCTGAGCTTTAAAACACGAGATATCAACCTGACAACACCATCCTCAAAACAAAACCGTTTCAGCATCATGCAGTCGGGATTCTTTCTTCAGGAGCAAGACGGAAGCTCATCAGACATGACTGGAAGATGAATGGAGCTAAATACGGGGCAGTTCTGGAAGAAAACCTGCTGGAGATTGCAACAGACTGGAGACTAGGGTGGGGGTTTGCCTTCCAGCAGGACAACAACCCAAAAACATATTCCATCAATCAATCATTTATTTGTATAGCCCTTTTCACATCCATAATAATGGTGGTCAAAGTGCTTAACAATATCAACATATAAAACAAAACACACAAAGAGATAAAAGAATACATAAAACGTGTGTTAAAAACAACGTACATAAAACAAAACGGATAAAACCAGAAACACCTGAATAAAGAAGTCTAGAGTTTTGATTTAAAAAGGCAAATTTCAGTCATAGAGTGAGGATCTCTTGGAAGATGATTCCAGAGTTGAGGTATGTGGAACCATGACTAAATGTTCATTGTCCGACCTCTAGGTCCTGGTGCAAATAGAAAAGCTCAATAACTCTGATAATTATTTGCTTTTATTATTAAATAAATAAATGTTTAATATTTATTGTAAAATGGACGGGAAGCCAATGTAGTGAAAATAAAACAGGTGTAATGTGTAAAAAAAAACACCCACAGGGAGCTGCTGCGCTTCCAACTGGGACCTCAGAAAAGCTTTCAGGATTGGTGAAAACCGGAGAAAACTGCGCAGAGAAGACTACCTGACACTTTGAAGTTGCTTTCTAGTGAAAGTGACTATAGTATAGCAGCAAATTATATTGGAAATACACGTAAAAAATATAAAGCACAAGCAAGTATATAACCCATAAGTGAACAAGCCACTGATTAAAACTGGTCAAATACAGAAGGACCAGATGTACCCTTAGCCTGTCTAACAGATGCTACTTTGTCATTAAAGAAGGAGATAATTTTCTCATAAGTGGTGACTGAGACATCAGGTTAGACAGAGGTAAGTGGATATAAAACAGTTGACTGTTTTAAATAACACCCTAAGGTAATGACTGTTAATGACTAAACTGGACCGAAACAGAAAGTTTGCCTTTTTAATCAGCTCTCTGTTACTGAGCAAGACTGTTCTTTAACATAACCAAAAATAATCATGCAATTTGTCTTTCTTCCACTGCCTTTTGAATTTAACAAGGCCATTTGAATTTAACAAGGGCAATACAGTCAAGGATCTCATGGCAAGCTGCGTAAAAGGAGCAGTTATGGGGACACAGTGGTGTATCCAGACCAATAGGTGAATAAAACAGCAAGTCCGTGAAAGCAGCAGTAAACTGTTCAGCTGTAGCACAGGTGAGAATGTGACGATGACAACCTGCAGCCAGCGGTCTCCTGGCTGGACAGGGAGCTGCAAACTCAATGAGACAGGGCAAATGACCTGAGATTGCGGTCTTACACATTTTGCTATATAAAATGGAAACTACGTGCGATTTAACAAGGCCCAGAGTATGTCCAAGAAGATGTGTTGGTCCATTCACTGATTCTGTTATATTAAAATAAGCCAAAAGCTTTGAAAATGTGGTGGCCAGTAGGTTAGTAAGCTCTTAAAATGTTAAAATTACCACAAATTATGTCATACCTAAGAATAAAATCAGCAAGAAATTCAGCAAGCTCACAATAAATATCATCACATAAGACAGTATAGGTGAGCTAAATCACATACAGCTGCAGCTAAAAAGAAGATTAAGTGTTTTTGGACAGAAATCTGCATTTAAATTGTCTTTGCAGATAGTGGCAGTGCCAACACCACGGCCAGTCAGACGTGCATAAATCATAGCATATTCATGTGTTAGCATTGTCCAGTCAAAGCCCAGGCCTAAATCCAACTGCACATTTCCGGCCAGACTTGAAAATTGCTGTAAACAGAAGTTCTCTGCTCAATCAGGCAGAGCTTGGACTGAAACAAAATTGACATGTCTGCAAATACAAATGTAAAGGACACCTTTTATTTGGTAAAACAATGTATACCCTACATAGCGTTGGTCTTTCAGGCCAAATACCAGCAAAATAAACTGAAGATTGTGGTAACAGGAGATGTAAAAAAGTTAGAGAGCTTTGACAAGTTTTCCAAGGTACTCTGACTTTGACTTTTAAGTCTATTTTCACTTTATTATGTTGGGAAAAACTAGAAAGAGCACGTGTTGGTAAAGGGGCTACTTACCACAGCGGAGATGCAGTTGTACTGTAGGTTGAGTTCGGTCAAAGAGTTGAGGCCCTGCAAATTTTCCACTCTTGAGATGCGATTTCCAGACAGGTTCAGCACTTGGAGCTCAATCAGGTGAGATATATTTTCTATCTTGCTGATCTGAATTAAAGCATTGGGAAATGGCTGTAAAACATATGAATGTAAATAAAACTGTGTTTTACACACTCTGTTTATATGCGCTTTATTTTACGATAGGAAAGATGGAGGTTTATCAAACATTTTCAACACGTTCAGCCCTCAAGTGATTTTAATGATCTTCATGTGGTATAAAGCTCTTAAGAAGTATTCTACAAAAAGTTGGACAGACAATTTATTTTACTGTACTTTTCTTATAACCTCATATCACCTACAAGCTAAACCACAGTTAATATTGTATTTCAAGCCAGTTGCAATTCAGCAACCCATGACTCCTGGTTGAACCTTTAAATTATAAAAACAAATATGTAGCTAAGGGGCCATTCAGCAGTGAAACCTTATGCTTCCTTTCTCACCTTTTTATAAGTGGGAGGGGATACTTAGGAACCTTTCTGACATTTTAAATACTTCACATGAATCCCTCAAGGCTGTTGGAGGCAGTGAGACGTTGCTCTCTGAATTTCTACCACATTGTGAGGAACCTTTAAAGGGGCATCGAGAGTTCAGTCTGCAATCCCTAATTACTCCAGTAATTATTATTACTCATTACTTAATAAGTACTAGCATCAATAAATATGAATACAGTTGGGTTTTCTGTATGAAAATATAAACTGAAAAGAAGTATTTTGGAAAGCAGCCTCTGTAAAAATTTGTAGATTGGAAAACTTAAAAGATCACAGTGGATGTCAAAAATGTGCACACCGCTGTTAAAATGTCAGAATTTTTAAGCAAGAAATTAGATAACTACATTATATTTATAAAACTTTTCCATCTCCAGTCTGACATATATGCTGTACAATTTAAATAGCAAAGTACACAAAAACGTACAAGGATGAAAGAAAATGTAAACGTTGTAGTAGACTGGTTGCATAAGTGTGTAAATACTTCTTGAAGCACCTTTTGATCCAGTTTCAGCTTTCAGAATTACAAAGTTCACATCTGCCGTCAAGTATAATAAACTGATTACCCAGAAATAAAGTTGTGCTGTTGTGCTTGTAGAATCTTCCAATCATTTGAGAAAATATGGGACAACAGTTGATCTGACTGGTCGATCTCAACCAGATCAACCAGGGTGGACAAATGACTGGACATTTGGCCACAATTTATGTGTTTGTCCCAAAATAAAGACTGTGAATGACTAAAAGAGAAAAAAAACACTATACCCACAGTAAAACATGGTTTGATGGACCTGAAGGTCACATCAGAAGATTGAGATTGATTATTTTTCACACCATTAAAACTGAGTCTGAAAATCTTAGAGATTTTGAGATCTTTTGCAAAGTAAATAAGACTAATATTGGCAAATCGGAATGTGTCAAGACAATGCACACATTTAACCAAGTAACTGCAACTTTTTTTATTTTAAAACTACTTTTTCTTCAAAAACCTTGGCTTGTCTTTTAGTTACACTGTGCAGGACATATGACAAATTAGAGGTGGAAAAAGTTTCCACCACTAATTCTCTAATTCGTCTTTTTACATAAGATAAATGCGTTTTTTAGCAGAGGTCTGTACAATTTTTAGCTAACTATAGAGTTAGCTAAAAATTGCTAACCCCAGGCTAAGTGTTGTTTGTTTATTTGAAATACCTGGATGTTTGAGAATGACAATAAAGTTCCCACCTGGGATAAAACCTCCTGGTGTAAATAAGCTAACGCGCTAGCTGTTGTTAGCTCGATGCACACTACGTTCACACTGCGCCCCTCCTTCGAGCTGCCTGATGAAATGCTCCTTGCACTTGTGCAACCATCCCCTGCTCCACGCTTATGTGCGCACCTCCCACAACCCACCACGTCACCTACCGGCACAAATACCCCATTTTCCAGGGGAAACCCTGCGTTCTGCTGCATTATTTCACACATTTCTAAATGAACTAGAGACATGAAACAGTTACGCCAAAAAGGTTCAGAGTGCATGATGCATCAAATTATTCACTGTTAGGAAATATAACGTACCAAAAATAACAACACTGTAGCAGTCACTGAACAGTAATTGAGATGGCTGTTCATGTAAAGAGCAGCCAACACCAGAAGAGGAGAAAGTCAAACCAGGGCTCTGGAGAAGCTCTCTGAGGAGGAGTGTGGGCGGCATGCTGGCACTATGCTAATTTGACCGAGGGAAGCCTCTCTGTTCTTTTTCTGTTATTTCCAGCAAGCTTTTGAATTTTCATCTGGCATTGTTTGATTCTTTCCGGCAAGGCTCTGCTGTGGAAGCCAAAGAAATAGCCTCCAATAGCAGAACCTTTATAGAAGGAACACTATAATCTGTGAACGCTCCAAGCTGATCCCAGAGCTGACAACATAAAAACAGTAATGCCTGTTAGATAAATTATGCTGGGGTCACTGGAGAACTAATCGTGGGAGTTGCCCTGAGTCAAGACCCTATGATTTTTTATTTTTTTTTGTATATTTCAATGCTTTGATTTCGAACTCTGGTGGAAAAAAATAATGGATTAAAGCACGATTTACATGATGTGAGAAAACTATGCAATATGCACGGTACAACTAAACACCTCAGAATAGCTAAAACATGCACAAATGGGCATTAGCATTTGAGGAACTGCAACCGATTATTGATCAGATTAAGAACCAGTGCAGTCATTAAAATGTTGTAAACACTTATTGAGTTTGTTGTGAACAGCAGAGATTATAAAATTTAAAGGCAGCTGGGAGAAAAGAATATGCGGAAGCGCTCCTTTGAGCATCTAGGATACAGCAGGCTGTCACTGAAAGAGCTCACCAGCTCTACAACAGCTCCATGCATGAGGTAGGAGACATTGTCCATCAGTGATGTCATTTTCCTTCCTGCCCTTCTGTCTCCCGCCACCTGAACTGGGTCCAGGGGCCATCCCCGGACTGAGCTGGTCCTCCTAATGAGTTTATCTAGTCACTTCCTCTCAGCTACAGATAGGCTGCTTCTCCAACTGATCAGGCTTAAGGGACAGCAGCAGGCTGCTCCCTCAGCTGCTCAGCGGGGAAAGCTCTGATTCCTCCCGCATACGGTGGATGGAACAGCGGCCGTGAACAAACCTTTGAACCAAACACTCTTTGGAGACAAAACTTAACAGCTTTCTGTGTGTGTAAAATGAGAAAAAGGCCTTGGTAAATCCATGGGTCTGATACAGCGCATCTATGTATAGAAAGCTGTATAGAAGTGTGCTTTTTCTTTTCCTTTCTTTTCTTTCAGGAGTGGTTCATGGTGGTACATGCTTTTGCAAATAGTAAAATTATATTTCCATTTGACCTTCTCCGTTCATAGTGGTCCTTAATATTAATGTTGTTGCTCTTCTGTTTTTTTGGACTTCCTTGGAGAAAAACCTTCTCATTTCTCCTCTCTCTCTTGACCAATCACTGAAAAGCAGTGTGTTCACATCAAAATTCCACCCGAGTCCGCTTGGTTTGACCAAGCTGCTGTGCAGGGCAAAAAAAAAAAAAAAAAAAAAAAAAAAAAACCTGACTGGCCCAGAAGAAACACTGTTGCTGAAATGCTCGCAAATGGGTGGAGCCAAGATTTGTTTTACAAAACAATGTTTTTCATCAGAAACCAGCACATAGTTTGGCTACAATATTTGCTCTGAATACACAGAACACTGTGGGTGAGTGGGCCGTGGAAATCTCCACCCACTACAGCCTTATAGGTTCAAAATAAATATTTATAAAACTGTGTCTTACTTGCTAAATTTATTGAATGGAAGAACAAGGTGATTCTGCTGAACTTTGCAACTCCATCTCGATGTCCATGTAAAGAATTATTATTAAAGAACATAGCTAAATACACGCCTAGTTAAAGAACTGTACCTGATTGTCATGCAAATCCAGAATGCTCAATTTGGATAAGCTTTCCAAGCAGCAAATCTTACGGATTCTGAAATAGAAATGAAAAAAAAATAGATAAATACAGTACAATACCATGCAAAAGTATTCATTTTTATTGATGTTATTGAACTTTTTTTCACTTTATCATCACAAACCTCAGCGCAGTTTGTGTAATAGTCTAAGACAAGGTTGTCCATAGTTGTGAAGTGAAAGTAAAAAAAATTGAAAGTTATCATTTTTTGTGATAAATTTTAAGTGCAGCCTGTATGTGCATTTGATCTTATTTTTCCAATACCTCGTAGAACCACATTTTGCTACAATTCCCACTTGCTTGTCTTGTGGGGTATGTCTTTACTAGCTTTGTACAGCTAGATGCTGAACGTTTGTGCATAAAATAACCCAATGATGGTTCGTTTCTTGTGTATCAGGGCTGATGGTTGGAGTGTATGAAGCAGCGGGAAACCTCACACAGCTTGTTGCCTGACCTTTCAGTTTGGATAGACGGCAATGTCTTGGTAGGTTTTTAGCTGCGCCAAACTCTTTCCTTTTTTTGGTGATAGACTGAAAAAATGTTATGGGTATTGTTTTATAACCTAACCCTATTTTAAACTTTATCCCTGACCTTTCTACTGTGTTCATTAGCCTTTGCAATGCTGTTTATTCACTAATGTTCTCTAACAAACTTCTGGAGCCTTCACAGAACAATTGTATTGATTCTGAGATTAAATTACGCACAAGTGGGTTTTATTAACAAATTAGGTAACCGCTGAAAGCAGTGGATCACACTGAATTTTATTTAGGGGTATCAAATTTAAAGAAGCTGAATACATGTGCACACCAAATTTTTCAGTTGGTTAGAGGAAAAGTTGAGAACCATGCACCGTTTTCCTTTTTCACAGTTACACAAGGTTTTGTGTTGTCTATGAAAAGCATTATGTGTGGTGGGAAACCTATACCCTAAACACTACAAACCTTGCCCATCATGGAAAATGTTGGTGGCAGCATCACGCTGCAGGAATGCTTTTCCTCAATATGACGGACAAGCTGATCCCTTTTGCTAGGAAGATAGGCAGAGCTAAACTTAAGCTTGGCCTGACTAAATAAAGGACAATCTTAAAAATAAATTGTTAGAGGCTCAAAAGACTTGAACTGAGGTGGAGAAGGCTCACCTTCCTCTAGCAACGCTATTAAAGAAACATATAAACCTCCATTGCTAGATCAAAGCATATATTGATGTGACAGCATGACCTAGACCTAAATCTTACTGACAATTGTTGGGAAGGAACTGATGCTCTTTGTCCAATCTGGTGGAGCTTGAGCTATTTTAAAAATAAGAAAGGGCAAAATGTCCCATGTCTAGATGTGTAAACTGGTAAAGACATACTCCAAAATACAAAGGTTGATTGTTGTAATGACACGAAATGTGAAATGTAAGAATATTTTTTGCAAGGCACTATCAAAATAAAAATTTCTAGTATTCATCATGAAGTTGATGAATCAGGAATTATCACAGGAGATGCCAAGGCAGATAATTTAGGCAGCAACCAGAAGAGTATCTTAATATTTTTATTTATCTCAAAAGAGCAAGTAACTGGGCCGAATTATAAATATCACTAACCCTTAATAATGATCAAAACAATTTGTTGATTATTTAGTTTGCATAACAATTGCAGTATATAAAAGATGGCCCCCTGAAATGTCCATGTTTGCGTAGACACCGTGAAAATGCATGTAGATAAATGTTGATAAAGGTTTAAAAGGGTTTAAATAGTAGATGCGTGTAGAAGTGTGTATAAGACTTTCACAAAAACAATGACTTTAATTAAGCTTCTTCCTGCCGATTTTTAGGTCAAATAAGACTCATTTTTAATTTTATAATTACTCTTTAAATTTTGAAGGCACTCTTCTCAGATGCATTGAATGTGTAAGGGTTGGGCATATAACATGTACAAAACACCAGATACATTCAACATGTTTTGTACAAAGAATACTTACATAACAATAAAACACCACTGGCACATAGAACTGGGGGAAATGTTAACTGTGCTGTACGTTTATTTTGGATAACACAAACATTTTAAACAGTTTTATTTATTGCCTCTTGTTTTGATGACCAACCTGTTCTTCCCCAGCATGAGAACCCTGAGAGACCTGAGATTTTCCATGCCCGTCATATCAGAGATGTGATTGTCGTGCAAGTTCAAAAGGATGAGCTGCTGCAGACACTGCAAATGTTGGATCCTTGTAATCAGATTGTGCTGCAGATTGAGAAGTTGCAGTTCCTCAATGAAGCCCAGATAGGGGAATTCCTCCAGACAACGCCTGGGTAATTGAAAGAAACCAGATTCATTGACAAACAGCTTTTGTTTTACTTTCCTTCACTTTCACATTATAATGATCTAATTTTTCACACTTTGTGGTCGAATGATTTGTGCAGAGTTCACACTTAGCAAACTTATTTTTTCTTATCATTGTTACTATTTGTTGGTGAATGGGCATGGTAATTTAAAGAGACTATGCTGCTCCCTGGTGGCAGCCTAGAATATATTTTCCATAAGAAGCCTGCTTACACAGGTGAATATCAATAAAATCGGATATAATCAAGAGGTTTATTCGTTTGAGCAATTCAATTGAAGGCGTGAGTCTCGCATATTGTATAGTTTTATCACACATAGGTTGATTTTTTTAAAGTGGCAATTTCTGTTCATTTTGATGATTATTGTTTAATGAAAACCAAAAATTCTGTTTGTCAGACTTTCATGGCAAACACAATATGGGGAAGACAATGTCATCCATGAAATCCTTAACCTTCACAACTACAGTATCAAAGTGTATTACTATGAAGTTTAGTGGAAGGGAAAACTGTGGTAGAAGCTGCAGAAGCAACAATAGTTCAGAGATGCACGGTCTTATTTTGGGTTTTTATTGATTATCAGCCATAATTATGCATTACATATCATGAATTATGTACTTAATATGTACTGATTTAAATTGCATTCCTAAAATAAATGAACGTTTCAATGATTTTCAATTATTCTAATTTATTGAGATGTGCCTGCCATTTCTTCTGCAAATTACATGAGAGGCAAACTGACCTGATTAAATTCAGTAATGATGGACATGATAACAATATGAGGAACTGGCAGTGAAGGTAATTTGAGTAGCTGAGGCATTTGAAATATTAATCACATATATAATTCAGGGTGCCTTTCTGCTAAATAAAACATCTGAATAAGAACAACTCAGTATTAGTTCTGTTGGAAATTATGAAGAGAAGAGTACCTGTCTAAGTCAATTCGTTGAAAACTGGAAGCAAAAGTCATTTGGGTGCAGGGGATACCCAACGGAGCGCCATCATTATATCCTGCAGAACAACCTAATATGCGCATTAAAATTGTAATTAAAAATCTAATAGAGTTGCATGAAAATGTAAATAGAATACAATATTTGTACAGTATAAAAACATCAATAAAAATTTACGGAAAACAAATACTGTAACAAAGTACCTGCTGGCTTGAGATCTTTTAGGGCAATTTGATGGCAAGGGACCTCTGCGTTGTGCACTCTGCTCGATCTGCCTCTAGCTTCATGTGGAGCATTGGAGACCAGAGCAGCATCTGCTGCCCGTGCTAAATGCCGGGTCTGGTTGTCACTGGCAACTCTGGTTTTATTGCTGGGATGTAACTTTCTTTCTTCAGATGACATGAAGCAAGTTGTAGAAAACAGAACATGAAACGGTTTGTCCCATCGTGTTGTACATTTGCCACCTGATGTCAAGTCATATAGAGTTGGTGCAAGTCAACAAATTAGAACGTCATCACATCTTATTATTTTATTTTAGTAATTCAATTGAAAAAGTTAAATGTGTTTATTATGCGGATGCATTACATTAAGAACTGTATATTATTTCTTTCCTTTAGTTTTAATGAAATCCAATTCCTATGTTTCATACGGAAATATATCATTAGATGCCCTACATAATCAAGGGTTGTTAACTTAACAGTTGTCTAGCAGGCAGTCATTGACGCACAAAGGTAAACCACACAAAGTAACAGTTAAAAAAGGCTGACTGTTCACATAGTGCTGTATCCAAGCATACTAATGACAGGTTTAGTGGGAGGAAAATATTGGATGTGCAACAAGACAACAGCCAGTCTACCAAGAGAATTTACATTAGTGTATGCTTCCCTCTGCTGTTAAGCTTTATTCAGATGCTGATACAGTTTTTCGGGAGATGTTGGCACCTGCCAGAAATGACAAACAGTGCCAATACCTGCCCTTAATGACCACTGTGGTCATTGGCCAGCAAACATGCCTAACCTAAACCTCACAGAGAATCATTTGGAGTTTTCACTAAACCATAATTATCAAAATTAACAGAATTAAAGACTAATACTAAATGCACCACTCTGTGTGTAACGAATCTGTAATGAGTATAACTTCTCTACAGAATGAGTATAAGTTATAATCTTGAATGGTATCAGTGAAATGAATCAACTCCCCATAGTTTTGTCCTGATCTATTGAGACATACCTAAAACTGAATGGGGGGGATAAAACGCTTACCTGGGTTAGAGTCGCCAGTTGTTGGCTTCGTACTGATCTTTGTTTCTTTATATAAATCTTGAGAGTCAGACTGAAAAACAGTAAACATTTTATAAGGTGGCTCACACTGACAAATAAGCACATAAATGCTAGTTTCACATGTCAAGAATACTGAAAAAAACGTGTAACATAAAGATATAGTTGGCCTTTTGTGTAATGCATTCAAGCGGCAATGGATACTTGAGTCAGCATACATTGTTTTTGTCATTTCAATGTATTATAAAGTTTTCAGTTAAGTCCTTGATTTCTAAATGACCTGTTTAGAACAACCGTTTTCAAATGTAATGTTAATGCATGCGTAATTTAAGTGAAATGTGAACGCCCTTTTAACACAAACAGATCTAAATACTACATGGTCACGTCTGAGCATTCATTCATTTAGTATTTACAATCACAGCGTTAGCGTGTTACTGTTTTAGCCCAATACAAATCCAAGCCAGCTATTTGTCCCAGTCACGTTACGACTCACCATCGTTTGCAGCTTTCCCGCAAACTGCGGCGTTTTACCGGCCATCAGGTGTAATTTGCAGCTGTTGATCTACAAAAAAAAAAAAAAAAAAAAAAAAGCTAAGATAGATCTGTACGTTGAATTAAACAAAACACTCACATTTGCCATCGCTACTTCTCCACCGCGCAGAACTATAGCATATTTACCTTATACTATTTATTACAATGCTCAAGGTTTTACAATTGGTAGTCTTTACCGTAGGGCTAAGAAGTATGCATTTATTGTCGCTGACGTCGCTGTGCTGTTTTTCACCACGTCTGGTTTTCCCCTCCATTTGCCGAACGTTCAAACTTTTAACGAAGAAAAAAATCCTACTCATTAGCTTATTTGTGTTTTTTTTTTTATTAAAAGTAAAAATACAAGTTTCTTTATTTGTCGAAACAAATTCCTGAAGCAAAAAGTTTTGTTCTTCATTAGCTGTTACCATAGCGACAGCTTTGTTGACTACACAGACTTCCGGTGTCACTTCAAAAAGGCCTCCCTCCACCTAAAAACAAGGGTACGCCTACAAAAAAAAAAAAAAATCGACAAATTTATTTATTTCAGTATTTCAAAAAGGAAAAACAATTTCCATCATAGGCCCATTGCACATCCAAGATGAAATAAATGTCTGTAGCTACATTCATTTATGAATATGAATGCAGTAAGTCAGATATATAATTTGTGGTAGAAAAGTCATTTATTAAATCATTAAAATGTCTGATCCCTTCTTTTCGCCCCTAAGGACACTGTAACCCAGGTTCATGACTATCAGACAGCGTCGCACCTCAGAACGACAAATGGGATCAAATGAATTGTGCTGTTTGTTTTCAGTTCCTTTTTACCCTGGCAATAATAAGCAGTTGCTGAGAACAGACAAGTGCAGATTCATCAAAGGACATCCCACACACTGCCTGTCACTGTCTATTCATGAAGCACAGGCTGACACATGTGATGGGAGGAGATTATCAACTATTTTGACTGACAGCACACATTAAAGACACATGTCACTTTTGGCCAAATTTTATTTTTATTTGATTTTCCGTCAAAGTCTGAGAAGCTTTTTAAACAGGTGCTGAAAAACACGTATTTTTCCTGCAATCTGCTTATTGAAGGAGTCCTTGTGACATCCATTACATTTTTAAACAAAGTGGTATGCTGTTTATGATAAAAAATATGCATTCAGTGAGTTGTTTTGATCAATCATAAAAATGTAAATATAAATGGTCTGTTTTAACACCCACAGCTCTGATTTGTTGGCAACAGCACAGCATGGACCCTGCCATGACTGATTGAAGACATTTAGATGTAAAAAAAAAAAAAAAAACAAGGTTGTTATTTATAGATATTTTCATATGTTAAGCATAAACAAAAGCAGAATTGCTGTAACTTTTGTTCTGACACCGCTGAATGCCATTGCGTTAGTTTTTATTACTCATGCTTCATAAATCCACGGAGGTCATATTGTTGGGATCAGCCTCAGTTGAACAAGGGCCAATGCTCTTAATGTGAAACATTTCAGTGAGAGGAATTTTAAGGGTTGATGCCAAGACTTGTTACATAAACAGTTATGCCTAAAGCACCCCTTTAGGAATTAGTCTGCTGCAATGATATTCAAAATGTTAAATTATCGATGATATACTTGGGTAAAAAAAAAAAAAATTTAACTGTGGGAAAACACCAGCCTACTTACAGCGACCCCTATACTATTTTATTGTTGTTAAAATGCCCCTTTTTTAGTGTCTGTCATACTCTTGGCCATGGCTTTAAATTATACCAGGGTAACATATTTAGGTTATATATATATATATATATATATATATATATATATATATATATATATATATATATATATATAAGTGCTAAAAGTAGCATGTTCTAATCTATCAAATCAACTACTTTTACATGTAAAAGTGGTTCAAAATAAGCAGTCTATTAGATTGGTGAGTCTTGAATCTCAAGACTTTAATAGCAACATATAAAACTCTATAAAACTTGGTTAAGGCTTTTGGTTTTAGTGACGCACCTCATAATTGTTACTCTCCTCCTATCTGGCCACCCTTTTACAAACTTTCTGGAGATATTCATATCTACAAGCAAAAGTGACAAAAAATATATTTATAACAATTTACACCGTGTGGTTTAGAGTAGTTTTTTTTCATATCAAGTTGTTTTTTCTCTTTTTGTCTTTCTAAACCTGGTAAAATGTAGATTTTTATTGTGTCATGATTCATTGAACACTAGGACTGACTGTGGGTGCGAAACATGAACGTTTTTCAACGTGACAGGTAAGGTTATTAAAATGGGACCCACTCTGGTGTCAATCCAGAATTAGTGTCTCACACTAAGCTTGATTTGCTGCTTATCCAACAGGCTTCTCTGGTTTTACTGAGTCATCGTAGCATGCAAACCTCACTTAGTGTCTCTGGGACTGCACTGCAGTGCTTTAAACTCGGTGCAAACATCAGCATGACAGCATGCTCGCACTGACGCCAAAAACATTTCCCTGCAGTATAGCTGGCACTTTTGGTGTGTTCATGTCGGGAAACACACAGCATTTTCAAATGAAAAAAACTTTGTTATAAAGTTATATTAGATGCCCTTTTTCTGATAAATTATTCATCTAAAACACTAGTATGTTATTATGCGAGTAGCCTATGATAAAAGTTGTATGAAATATGTAAATAAATAAAATTCTGTAATTTTAAACAGTATTTTGAGAGAACATTTAACCAATTTCTAAAGGGTGCAATGCAATCATTAATTTTATTCCATAGCTATTTGTTGGCTTAGAAAATAGATTTAGCGGTCACACTGTTATAACCTACCATAGTTAATACATGCTGTCAGTTTAGCAGGTCTTTAGCAAATGATGTGAAAGATTCTGGCATTTTACTACAAATCAAATTAAAACATATGTTAGAACGAGTGAAAAGAGTAAAGTCATAAAATATTAATTATGGACAGTCCATGTAAACCTTGATTTCATCATGAATGAGGAACCTCAGGCTTCCAGGTCTGGAAATAAGAAAATAAGAGATACTTTTATGTTCCCACAGTGGGGGAAATTAATGCATGGCAGTGGCAAAGACACAGAAGAGTTAAGTTTAGTAATGAAAAAAAAAAAACTATCTATTTTAAAGTTAGTTCTAAAGCAACAGAGAATGAGCTTTATCAGAAAGGGCAATATAAAAGTAAACATAAATACAAGAGTAAGTACTGCACAAATATTGATAATACCGCATAGTCACGTAAAAAAATGTAATATTCAAGTTAAACAGTGGAAAACTCCTGCCTATTTACAGAACAATATAAGATAATATGTAATATGCATGAGAGTACAGCAGCATCTTGGAGTAGGTAAGGCGTGTGCAAGTGTTCCTTAGCATCTGAGAGACAGTGTAATGATTCATGATAAGAGTCAGTGCAACCATTTGCATGTGTATAAACAGTTATTGAGTCTGTTGTGAGCAACAGAGTTTGTAAAGTTCAACAGCAGCTGGGAGGAATGACCTGCGGAAGCGCTCCTTTGAGCATCTGGGATGCAGCAGTCTTTCACTGAACGAGTTGTCCTGCTCTGCAACAGCTCCATGCTTGGGGTGGGAGACATTGTCCATCAATGATTTTATTTTTCTCGCAGTCCTTTTGTCTCCCACCACCTGCACTGGGTCCAGGACAGAGCTGGCTCTCCTAATGAGTTTATCCAGCCACTTCCTTTCAGCTACAGATAAGACGCTGCTCCAGACTACAACAATATAGCTGATGCAGCCTCCTCAGCAGGTAGAGTCTTCTCAGATCCTTCCTGTAGCATCAGTGTTGCAACTCCAGTCCAGTTTATTGTTCAGTTAAATACCCAGATACTTATAGAGTGCAGTATCTCAACATCCGTTCCCTGGACTTTCATCCCTATCAGTAAGGTGGGTCTGCAACTGTAAAAGTCCACCACCGGCTCCTTTGTTTTCCCTGTATTTAACCTGAAACGATTCTGCAGGCACCAGTCTACAACTCTCTGGAGCCACTGTTTGTACTCAGACTTGTCGTCATCAGTGATGAGACCTACTATGGCAGAGTCATCAGAGAACGTCTGAAGGTTGAAACCTGGAGTGCAGTGTATAGGTCAAACAGAAATGGATCCAGAACAGTTCCCTGCGGTGCTCCTATGCTGCAGATCAACCTGTCAGAAACACAGCCCCGTGTCCTCACATACTGCGGTTGATCAGTGAGGTAATCCAGTATCAACTACAATAAGTTGTGGTCCACTCATGACCGTTCCAGCTTGGCCTTCAGGAGTCGTTGTTTTATGGTGTGGAAAGTGCTGCAGAAATCAAAGAACATGATCCTCACGGTGCTCCCAGGATTCTCCAGGTGGGCCAAAACTCATGCAGCAGGTAGATGATGGCAGCATCCACCCCGATACCAGGCTATTAGGTAAATCGCAATGGATCCAGCGAAGACCTCACCAGACGGCAAATATGGTTGAGGTTTCGCCTCTCGAGGGTCTTCATCAGGTGTGACGTTGGTGCTACTGGCCTGTAGCTGTTGAAGTCTTTGGGGTGTGTGGTTTTAGGCACTGGAACCACACAGGAAGTTCTCAAGTATCAGTCCAAGCCTCTTTTCCATAAATTCACAAACTAAGAGGCAATTCCTTATATAAGGTCATGTAGGATGAACGATTAAAGTTTATTTATATAAATTAGTACCTGATTCAATGTCTAAATGGGATTTTAAATGTCGGCCTGTATCTGATGTTGAAAAATATCTGGAAAAACTTGAAAAACAGTCAATAAATGAGGGAAAACTCACAAGATGAACGGTGGGGGAGTGAGCGAAAATTAGAACAATCTGTGAAGACAAACCAAGCAGAGCTGTGATTAAAGGAAAGATTCTCTTTAGTGATTTGGAGCTGCTACAGGTGGGAAATACAGCAATTATGAATAAAGCAGAAGGTGCCAACTAAAATGGTGCAGAGTCTTTGTGTACTCATCAACAAAGTAATGGGAATCCAATCTGATGCCAACCACCTATTTATACGGAACATTCAGTTTCAATTCAGTTTATTTATACAGCAGCAATTTACAACACATATCATCCCAAGCCACTTTCCCAAAAAAAAGTAATTAAATTGAATCATACAGACAGATTCTTAGTCAATAATATAGATTATAAATGGATCTTAGTTATGAAACAATGCAGTAAAGTTCAGTTTATTATTGAAATTGGTTCAACGGTTTTCAATCAAACGAAACAGCAGATTGCATTGAGTTGCATTGCCTTACAGCATACACTATTCCTGGACAGTCACTTGCATCTTGTCGTGTCAAAACTTCAAACAGAGCCAGGCTCAGTGTGAGTGGCCCTTTGACACAACCGAATATGAAGGTTTGAGAAGACAGAGCTCACAAACACACTCAAAGGCATTCATGCAGAAGTACTTTCTATGCTAAAGACAAGTAAAAAGTTACTTGTCTTTAGCAAAGTTAAGGAGTTGTAGCTCCTTATGTGGCTTCATTACGGAGAGAAACACAGTTAATGAGCAGATAAGCTCTAGGCAGTTTTGAAGTCTATAGGTTAAAAGAGAGTACATGCAGTTAGTTGTGACAAATGCTCCGCCAGTAGCTATGTCTAGGAGTGAAACAGGGTTAGACTGATAGAGAGAGCCAACTTAATGATCATTAGGAGGACAATGTTCAGTTGTTGGCAGCAGCAGCTCAGCTGATGCCCCCCTCCAGGATGTTGTCACAGTTAAACAGAAAGACCAGATGTAGCTACCAAGAAGAGAAAAAACAGAATCTAAAGCTAAAAGTTTAAATAAAAGCAAATAATACAACATTGTAGAGTAGTAGGAGAATGTAGCAGAGTAAGGAAAAGTGGTCTTTTGTCCTCCAGCAGCCCAAGCAGCATAACTACAGAGATAGCTCAGAATAACCTAAGCCACTCTAACTATGAACTTTATCAAAATGGAAAGTTTTAAGCCAAGTCTTAAAAGTAGACAGGGTGTCTGCTTCACAGAATAAATCTGGGAGTTGGTTCCACAGGAGAAGAGCCTGATAACTGAAATATCTGCTTCTCATTCTACTTTTAGAGACTCTAGGAACCACCAGTAGACCTGCGGTCTGAGAGCGAAATGCTCTGTTGGGAATATATTGAGCAATCTCATGTATGATGGAGCTTGATTATAACGGGCTTTATCTATGTGAGAAGGATTTTAAATTATATTCTTGATTTAACAGGGATCCAATGAAGCAAAGGTAAAATAGGAGAAATATGATCTCTTTAATTTTCTTCAGAACTCTGGCTGCAGCGTTTTGGATCAGCTGAAGACTTTTAACTGCATTTTGTGGACTTCCTGATTGAAAAAAATTACATTAGTCCAACCTTGAAGTAACAAATGCATGGACTAGTTTTTCACCGTCACTCCTGGACAGGATATTTCAAATTATGAAAAAATTCCGGAGATGAAAGAAGGAAACCCAGGAAACCTGTTTAATATGGGATTTATATTACAAAAACAACATTTAGGTTCTTTATTTTGTTACCGGAGGTCAAATTGTTGCCATCCTGATTAGGTGATTAACTAAGCAGTTTCAATTTCAAAGACTGCAGTGCAAAAATGAGAACTTCTGTCTTGTCTGAAAAGCAGAACATTTTAAATCATCTATATTTTAAAGTTTTCAAAACATGCCTGTAGTCTAATTGGTTGGATTCATCAGGGCTTATGGATAAATATAGCTGATTATCATCAGTATAACAGTGAAAATGTATTCCAAGCTGTCTGATAATTTCCCCAATTGGAAGCACGTATATTGTAAAGAGAATTGGCCCAACACTTGTTTAGCAAATAATTTCTCAAGAATTTTATATAAGAAAGTAATATTATATATGGGTCTGAAATCTAATAGGCCATCTTGATTAAGAGAAGGTTTCTTAAGTAAAGGAATAAGTCCAGCTACCTTGAAATCTTGAGGTAAAACAGATTTTACTAAAAATAGATTAATCATATCTAAAATGGGTTCGTGATCAAAGGGAACACATTCCGGGATCATTTCTTTGGGACTGAGTCTAACACACAAATTGAAGGTTTAGATTAGGCTAATATAATAGATAACTAAACTACAAGATTTAGATAACTAGATTACCAGATTCTCTCCAATTTCCTAGGCTTGGGCTTTAAAGTACGCAATTCTGAATTAAACAAAGGAGAAGCAATCCTGTGAATAACAATCTGCTTTATATTGTTTGATAACACTGTGAAAAAGAACATCAATTTGTGAAAGGGTGTAATCTAAGTGGTTGCCCACCACTGTTGTTTGTGATACCGAGGAAATAAAAAATGGAACAGATTCCTTAAAGTTGTTGCAGCATTGTCTGATTAGATCTATTTATGCATGGGTTGATTACGCAGTTACATTAAACACAAAGGTTATTCAAAAAAGTGGTCAGGGCAGAATTTTGATGAAATACTGTTTTTTGTTCACATTTAATGCCATATGTCAAGCCTGTTGAGTCATAGATAGCATTAAAGGCTACACTGACTATCACTTTAAGTTTAACCCTCCTGCCTGTATAAAACGCCCTCTGCCTGTATTTGGGGGATTAACTAAGATGTATGTTTTCCAGAGTCGCTTGAACTCATTATGATAATCAGATAAAGATTAAAAAAAGCAAAGGTGTCCTCTCTATGCAGAAATGGGATGTTAACTAGAGCAAGTGATATGGAAGATTATTAACAGGTTTACCAACATGATAAAAGGGCTGACTCGATGCCTTTTGACATTTTGAAACCATTCTTCACAGGTTTAAGCACAAAATCATCATCGATTTGGCATTTTACCTACAAAAAAAAAAACCTTTTCTCCAGGTCCCTTCAAAATGCCTCAGCCAGAATAACATTTTACCCCACACTGGTAGCACTCCAAGCGCCTCAAAATATGAGAAGTATGCAGCCTTGTCAGGTAGTATGCTTCAAAAAAGTGTTGGAGGGGGTTGTTTTGAGGTATGATCTTTGAGGTCTGGAATGGACATGTCCACCTCTAGTCTATCTTTTTCCAGTTTTAATGATCATCATGGGGGTAAAATATGCGACTGAATGATTTTTGATTCCAAAACTGATCAGTTTAGGAACCCTTCTGTAATTGAAAGTAGCGCCATCAGTTGCAGTGATTTAACTAATCAAAACAAAACAAGGCATGCCAAGCAATGATGAGAAGGTCTCCAAACAAGCTGGCAGGCTGTCAGTTGGTTTGAGGAAATAAGTAGGCAGTAAGCACCTAAAAGCCTGTAGATAGTTTGCTGGCAGTTACTTTGTTACAACCCAATCGCTCCCACTTTCTCTCCCACCATGTAGCATTGTACACAGGCTGGAGCAGTGTATGGCATGTGGCGCTGAAAATGACTCAGGCTGCCCACCAGCTGCGAGCCCAGCTTGGTAGTGGAGAGGAGCAAAGCTACTTCATGCAGAGCTGGCAACGACCAACAACACCGGTGTGGGGGTTTTACAGCCAGAGGGGAGAGAAACAATGTCAAGCTGTTAAAATAAAGTTCGAAATCAGAATTATTGTTCATGTGTGCGACACAAAAAGGATTTTCTCTGTCTCGTGTAGCACAATAGGATAAAAAAAAAAAATGAAAGACGTGAATTAAAGAAGAATGTGAAAAAGGAAACGCTTTTTCCAGCTGAAAGTAAACAACCGAACAAAACCAAAAAAAATAACTGCACAAATCATGCATCCGTTTTTTACTTATTTATTTACTTATTAATTTTTGGTCGCAGGCCTTGGTGCCCTTCTCCAGCAGTCAGCCAGCACACTGGACATGTCACCAGTCCACCACAGGGCAACTTAGTATAGACTTCCACCTGTTCCACAAATAAGGATTTTGGAAAAGAGCATCAAAGCTGGTCCAGTCTAGGACTGAAGATCCCCTCAGAAATGTTTAGCTATAGTAAACAGATCCCGGTCTGCTGAAAGCTTAACAACAATTCAGTACAAACATCTCATACAAACCCTTGAGCACAGTGGTGGAAGGTGATCACTTGAACTGGTTTTCTTGCAGTTTTCTTGAGTCAACCACAACGTGTGTGCCATGACCCAGTAGATGGGCCTTAAAAGACTTGGATGGATCAAAAACCGATCCATTTTTTAATCCACCTTCTTCCACTAAACCAAGATCAGGTCGCAGGGTTACTAAACCAGGTCTAGGTGGGAAGCAAAGACATCCATCTCTCCACTGACATTCTCTTGCACACTCTGAGGGGTCCCAAGGTCTTCCCAGACCTGAAGGGAAAACATAGTCCTTCCATAGAATAATTGGTCTACCTTTGGGTCTCCTCCCTGTAGGAAGTGGCTGGAAAACGTCCAAAGGGAGCCGCCAGGACCATAAAGATCCTTTCACAAAAAAACTACATGAATGGAAAAGATACTGTTAACAAACAGGGCCTTGCAATTCCTCCACAGGATGCAAGAGAAAAATATTTTTTTCTTTAATTAACTTTATTAATTAAGGGCCAAAGCAACTTGGGCATGATGTAAAAGAAATGTAAGGGCCAATGAGAAACAACTTTGTTGATATTCAAAAGGTGGAAATGGTACCAAAGCCATTCCTAAGGGTTTGGGGCTCTTGGGAGAGTTGTGGGAGCCGTTATCCACAAATGGGGAAACACGGAACAGTGGTGGACCTTCCTAATAGTGGCCAGTTTACCATGATTGCTCCAAGAGTGTATCAGCGGTTCATCCAGGATGTCACAAAAGAACCATGAATGGAAATGAATCAAATGTATTTATGACATGTGATAAAATGTATTTTATCAAGGAAGCACGTTTGTCTTTTATTTCTGAAGAACAAAATCCGAAGCACCAAATGCCTCTGTTGCCTGCAGATCAGTGTTCACGTCAAACTTTTCGGGAAGGTGTGTTGCGTACGTGTAAAACTAACTATGTTACAGGAAAACATCATCATACTGACCATCAACCACCACTGGCGGCTGTGGTAGTATAATAGTCTCGATCTGTTATGGTGCTTTAGTACCTGGACTATGTGCAGGAAATAATCAAACCATGAATTCTGCTTTCTACCAGAACATCGAGAAGGGGACTGGTCACAGTACAAGACAATTTACCAAAGCCCAACAAAAAGCCCACATGTTGAAAAACCTCTGCAGATAAAAAACAGGAGGGGGATAATTCCTCCACTGTGATGTAAAACACTCATTACCAGCAATCACAAATCATTGATGGCAGTTGTTTCCCCCCAAGGGTGGCCAAAAGAGTTATTAGGTTTACAGAGCAATTCATTTTGCAACCAGGACCAGGATGTTTTGTTTGATAAATAAATAAATAAATCACTTTGAAACTTCCATTCGTATTAAAATTTTGTGCAATCTTTGTGAGATATTACAATTTATATGAAACATTTACATGTAACAAAGAAAGCTAAATCTATCAGGTGGCAAATGCTCTTTTAACAGCACTATACATGTTCCAATGGGAAAGAGAAGCAGGGGCGAACCCAGGCGTACACGTGCAGAACATGCAAACGCCAAACAGACCGAAACATTGCTGAGAAACGTACACCTGCACCGCTGCAGCAACAAATCCATACATCTATCAATTTCCAATACCAGCTTCAACTTACAGAAGGGGTTTATTGCAGATCAAGGAGGAAATTGCATTTTTCACTATCCCCATTGTAGACTTTCTTGTAATCTTTAAAAGCGGTCTGTATCTGCAGTCTTCCAAGTTTTCTGAAGGACTATAGAGTCATTTTTCATATTTGATTGCAGACTGTTTTGGAGATTCCTAAGAAATGTAACTCAAGGAATAGACTAAGGCTCTTTCTGAACAAAACAGATTACTTGACAAAGAAACCATTTTAAAACTGAAATTTATCCTCTCACACAAATTTGTCTCATTTCTTTTATGGACTATGAATATGAAGAATGATGAAAAATAGTATTCTAGATCCAACAAGGTAATTCCCAAAAACGTCCCACAGAGCGAATGATAAACTGATACGTTTTTAAATTGGGGCACACAATAATTGTTTTGATGTGTGGTTTCATGCATAACAAATTATTTATTTTATAATTTTTATACTTCTTATCAAGCCAAATGAAAGTTTAAAAACAGCATAGTAATCATCTGTTTAAAAAATAAGACACCATGTGCCTCCCAGTGTGTTTTTCTAACATATTTGAAAACAGGGACATTTAACATCAGATCTAACAAGATAAAAAAAAATCAGGTAATACAAATAAAAGATAAGAAGCATGCTCTCTGTTTAACCCTGGCTTTTAATGCAGTTTGCTTCTGACTCTGGAGTTGAGTGACGTCCATGGTAAGATCCAAAGAGCTTTCAGTAGAAAGATTGTAGCTGCTTATAATTCTGGTAGGAACTTAAAGAGGTCTCCAACATGCCCTGCTTTGGCCGTGCAAGCAAGTTCACCATGAAAGCAGGCTGAAAGAGGTCATTGAGGGACCTACAGCAAGCTCTTGCTGAAGCTGTTGTTGATGGGAAAGTGCAAGCATGTACAACGAGAAAGAGACTGTGCAAGTTTAACATAAAATTTTATTATTTGGACACCAGAAAAAAAAGACATGTTTGGCAGAAACAAGCTTTGCTGCAGAAGGACTTTGCCGACTCACCACAATGGAGCGCACCATGAAATCTCCATGAGAGGATGGTTGAGGAAAATGTGAGACAGTACAGTGTATGCACCAAGGACTGGCTCAGGATTAAGAAATTAAAGTCCAGGGACGAGGAGTCAAAGCCCAGAACTTGACTTCTATGAGATGCTGTGGGGTGGCTTGGAACGAGCTGTACGGCCAGGAAACTTTTCGAATACAGATTATATTAAACAAATGAGTTAGTCAAACAGCTGAAAGTGGGGCAGACTTTCCTCAGGCTGATGTCAGAAACTGATAGATGGCTACAACGAGGGTCTCTCTAAGGTTACTTTAACCACAGGGGGTAACACTAGCTATTGTCATGGTGGTGTTAGGGTGTCAACCTTTTATAAAAGTTTCAACTTTTATAAAAAGGATAAAAGTGCAAGGCAAAAATGAATGATATTGGTTTACTTAGACGGCTCTCAGAATGTGAATCCCAATAAGCTCTTGAACTCAGAAGAAATGCAGAATGTGACATAAATTAAAAAGCAAATTATTTGTTTACATTCGATTCCGACATGACAACAGCGACCACAATCCCATCTTTCTAAGTGATAGGGGCAACAGCGGCGAAGAAGCCAGGGAGTTTGTCCTGTAATCCTCTGCTCTGACTTTCTCAGTCGTTGAGTCCTTGGGTAAGACACTTCGCCCGCTTTGCCTGCTAGCAGTGGTCAGAGGACCCGGTGGCGCCAATTGTATAGGTAGGTTACCACCATCAGTGTGTGAATGTCAGTATGAGTGGGTGAATGACTGAAGTGTAAAGCATTTTAGGGTCCTCGTGACTTGATAAGGCGTCATACAAGTACAGGGCATTTACTCTTTACCATACTGTGTCCCAGCTGTTTCTATGGTGAGAGCAAAGGGGCGTGGCCTTGCAACACTTGGTTTTGGGTCACGCTTAAAGCACTTCTTATTTGCACATAACCACTGTTACGTCTAGTTTGAAGTGTCCCAATATAGAACTTTTGATGACACAGTTATTCCACTTTATAAATCTGGGGACAGACACCATTTTACAAATTATAGGCCTGTTTCTCTACTTCCACAGTTTTCTAAAATTTTGGAGAAATTGTTTGTGAGTAGATTAGATTCATTTATTAATAAACATAAACTGCTTTCTGAAAGTCAATATGGATTCCGATCACAAAGATCTACAGCAATGGCAGTCATTGAATTGATAGAGGAAGTCACCAGCGCCTTAGATAATAAGAAATCTGCAGACGGTGTATTTATTGATCTCAAAAAAGCTTTTGACACAATAAATCATGAAATATTAATTAATAAATTGGAGCGCTATGGCATCCGGGGAGTAGCCCTGCATTGGATGAAAAGTTATTTAAGTAACAGGCAACAATTTGTGCAAATGGGTGACTGCCAGTCATCGTGCTCGGACATTGTTTGTGGTGTCCCCCAGGGGTCAGTATTGGGGCCAAAATTGTTTATTCTATATATAAATGACATCTGCAAAGTTTCGAAAATACTTAAGTTTGTTTTGTTTGCAAATGATACTAATATTTTTTGTACAGGTGATAATTTGGATCAGCTTGTAGTTGATATCAACTTAGAGTTACGTCACCTTAAGGTATGGTTTGATATTAACAAATTATCATTAAATTTGGTTAAAACCAAGTTTATATTGTTTGGAAACTGCAAAAGCAAAACAAATGTACATATCCTAATAGACAATAAGACAGTAGAGAGAGTTAAGGAAATTAAATTTTTGGGAGTAATGATAGACGATAGGATTTGCTGGAAACCTCATATAAAATACATTCAAACAAAAATATCTAGAAGTATTGCTGTTCTCAGCAAAGCAAAACATTTTCTAAATTATGCTGCTCTTTATATTCTGTATTGCTCACTTATCTTACCTTACTTGAGTTACTGTGTGGACATATGGGGTAACACCTACAAAACCTCACTGCGGCCATTATGCACGTTACAAAAAAGGGCCATCAGAATGATTCACAAGGCAGGATTCCATGACCATACTAACACACTATTTATAAAGTCCTGCCTCCTCAAACTCCCCGATCTGGTAGAATTTCAAACAGCTCGGCTGATGTACAAAGCTAGAAATAAACAACTACCGGATAATATTCAAAAGCTGTTCACTGATAGAGAGGGGGGATATGACTTCAGGGAAAATCTTAACTTCAGAATTTTGAGGGTTCGAACCACCATGAAGAGAAAGTGCCTTTCAGTCTGTGGTGTAAAGGTCTGGAATAAACTCCAGAAAGAGCTGAAGCAATGTCCATCCATGAGCCTGTTTAAAAAAAGGCTTAAACTGATGTTTTTCAACAGGTATTGTAATGAGGAGAGATGAATGATATATCTGAGCACTGTGTATGTGTGTGTATGTTGATATGCACGTGTGCATTTATGTGTATGTATGTAGATGCATATATTCATATGTGTATATGCATATATTCATATATGTATATGTGTATAAATATAATTGTTTATATTTTTTGTGAATTTTGGATCAATACATTGTTGGTTAATAGGAAGGTACTTTAAGTGAAATTAGAGGGAGTAGGGGTATGAAAAATAAGTTTTACTTCTTCATACCCCTTTTCAGACAACTTTCTTTAATCACTAATCAATGTCAGAAATCAGGGTAAATATACCTGATATATTTTATTTATAGGAAAATTTTGTTTATCTCATCTCTATTTATGTTCAAATGATTTAATTGAACTGGAACAGAAAATGTAATTTAATGTTTATCAATTACTTTTTTATGTAGTGCTTGGTTGAAGAATTTCCTAAATTGATTATTTTTTATTATTATGTGGTACTTTCTGAAATTGATTTATTTAATATTTGTTAAATGTGTGTTAAATTTGTTAAATTGTCTGAAATAAATTCATTCATTCATTCATTCAGTTAACTGATGGTAATCAGCATGAAGAATAACATTTTTTAAGTTAAAATAGTTTGATATCATACAATGTATTATGTTATATAGTTTGACGCATATCAACGTATTTAGTTTGATATAACTGTCAGTCAACGTCAACAAGCAAGCACAAGGACATTTTACTTGTATACACATCGTCACAATAACAAAAACATAAACATAGCAGGATGCCTTTGATTTATTCTGGTATGTTACTCCAGGGAAAATTGTAATGTATTGAGTATATTAAATTTGGACCTACTTGATTAGTCTGACTGCAAATATAGAATACCTTTAAGGATAGTTCAAGCATGAACATGTGAATGCTTACAGTCTGTTTTTAGGACAAATGTATATAATATAGAATATTTTGTGTTACGGCACTAGGAATAAATTGAGCAACTGCAGCTCAGTGTATAGAGTAGTTGTTTGTGCAATCGGATTCCAGCTTCTCCCTGTTACATGTCAATGAACCCCTGGGCAAGGCACTTAACCCCAAGTTGACTGCCGATCAGTGTACGGTGTGTTTCGGTGAAGGTGGCTAGAACACAAAGTGCTTTCAGTGGTCAGTATGACTAGAAAGATGCTATGAAAATTCGGTCTATTTAAAATATGGAATTAATCTAAATATGATCAAAAATCTTTTAAAGTAGATTCATTTATATAGATTTCTTTTTGAAAGGGAATGTTCGGCTTTATAATTTTGTTTCTCCTCAACAAGCATTCAAAATGCTGACTTTTCACTACATGAAAGGGCATATTAAGTCATGCATGTTTAACGTAGCAATCAGCGAGCGCTGATGATGTATCAGTTTATTGAAGGAGTGCCCCATTGTCAAGTGGATATTTTAACAACTACCTTGATTAAGTGCCAATCAGCAGGAGGGGTGAATATGATTCAGACCAACTTCCACATTGATGCAAATACTTATTTATACCAAAGCTTTTCTCTGTATGATGTTTTTGTTTTGGGGAGGAACAATGGTATCTCCAGAAACTTTTCTAAGGAGAGTGACTGGAAACAAGCAGTCTCAAGTTTGTCACCAAAAAATTCCCTTTGAAACCCCAGAAATACATTATCTTCTGTGGCTTAAAATGCTGTACCGCTTCCATTTTTTTTTTTTTTTTTACCAAAATATGATACATAGCAGGGTTTGAGTTGCAATTTGTGAAAATTTTTTACTCTCTTAAATACAATTGCTGTGGATTGAGTGAGAAAAAATACACGACATATAAGACAGTCTGGTCAGATGGGAATGGGGCAGAACGTTTTTATTTTCTTTTTATTATTGATTTAAAGTATATACACACACACACACACACACACACACACACACACACACACACACACACACACACACACACACATACATACATACATACATACATACATACATACATACATACATACATACATACATACATACATACATACATACATACATATATATATATATATATATATATATATATATATATATATATATAATTTTTTTTATTTGTTATTTGGAACAAGGACAATACCTTCTTAATGGCACCTCTGGGCATGAATGGGCTCGTGCTTTCTTCCTGATATGTCGTGCCTTTGATGCTGACGTTGTTACTCCTGTGCACGTGTGCAACCTTCCCTCCTCGCGCTCCCAGAGGCTCAACGCCAATTATTCAATTAACGGTGTTAGCCAAGGAGTCGGCCCTGGCACGGCCTTTTCCCAATTAGACAGGAACACGTGAACCCTCCACCCCCTACTTAGAGACGGGCAAATGGGGCACGCGTGTCTTCACAGATACACGCAACACTCCGAATGTCCAGGAAAACAAAATTGTGTGCTTTGTGAGTGAAACACGACAGACAAGAGATATGCACGCTCTAGTGAACGCCTTCATGCGCTGTTTCTCCTTTCTCCTACCTCCTTCTTGGCTTTGTGTCAGCTCTTGCTTGTGGGTTGGGAATGACTACGAAGACGCGCTGCAGCGGCCCAATCCGAGAGCTCGTTTCAAAAGCAGAAAGCCTCTTACATATGAGGAAGTAAGAGCGGCAGCAGAAGGAGGCTCCAGCCCCTCGGTCTCACTAGGTCCAGGCTGCGTCTCGCTGGCCGCTACAAGCCCCGCTGCACCTCAGGGCCCGCCGACGGCTCGGATCTGGATCGGGGCTCTCTGGCGAGCCGTGGAGCGCGTCTTTGGAGCCCCCTGGGTCTTTCTCCGCCACCGCTGGTGTCCGAAGAAGCGTCGAACAGCGTTGCGCATTCCGTGTCCTGCCCGCGCCTTTGAGCCGAGGCAGATTAGACGCTTCCAGGCAGCAGGCGCAGAGACTGCCGCTACTACCCCGGACTGGGAGGGACCCGGCGGAGCCGCCTGGACCCAGTGGTGCAACATGAGCGGGACCGTAGGGGTCCTCGGCGTGAGCCCGGGCGAGGGAGCCACGGATGCGCTGACGGACCTGAGCGTCGATGAGGTAATCACCGTGGACCAGCACTCGCAAGAGATGGGCACGGTGACGATCACCGTGGCGATTCAGGCGGCGGAGGACGAGGAGCCGGAGGAAGAGCGCTCCGGTAATGTTGAGTGCCTCCGAGGCAGCTGTAGCGAAGACGAGCTGGGGAGGCACGACAAATCAAGGTAGGACTTATTTCCGACTTCATCGGCTGTTTTTTTTTTTGGTTTTCTAGTGCGATTGTATAAGAATTCGCCTAAGCCTGAGAAGTTCCCCCAAAAAAACTCTACTCTCATTGGAGTTGGAGGGGAGATGTTGGCTGTTCCACTGAGGGCTGATCACCAGCAGCTGGTGGAGTGAAGCGCACGAGTAGATCTCTTCTGTTTGGAAGAGTTTTATGAAGGAAAAAAAAAAAGATGCAGATCAAACAAAAGCGGACATTCCTACAGGTGAATTATCTCTGAAGGCAAAACACGCCACACGGCATAACACTGAGACAATGGGCAAGAATCGGGAGCCTGGAGCTTCAGCCGCACTTGATGGGTATTATTATCGCCGGGGAGGGACGTGTTTTCAGCGCTGTTAAACAGACACCTGAGTCTGGCTGAGGACAGCAACCTTCGCTTTAATCTAATTCCCCTGCGTCATGCCTTGCTATTTTTATCCCCTGGTCTATAAGGTCCCCCACTCTGCGTACGCAAACAGTGAGTCAGTCAGCGGTGGAAAGGCCAAAGGTGAAAATAGGTCGAGCTTCATTCCAGGCGTTTGTTTTTACTCGCAGGTGGCACATTTTGTTTTTCTTTTTTTTTGGGGGGGGGTCAGTCTGAAAAAGCAGGTTTGGATCGTGTTGTGATTACTACAGCATTCCTTTAGAGTCTATGCTTCAGTTAACACAAATCAAAATCAGAAATAAGAGTTGCATGCGGCTCTAAACCTTGTGCGTGACTTGTAAATACTCGAGGCTGTCTGCATCCAAAGTCCTGTGGATGTGGGCCCCTAGGAGCTGCGTGGTCAGCCTGCTGGAAAGCTGAGGGTGTGTGTGTGTGTGTGTGTGTGTGTGTGTGTGTGTGTGTGTGTGTGTGAGAGAGGGAGGGAGGAGGTGATGAGTCATGCACAAATTTCATTCAGCCCCTCACTCCACTCTGCAAAACTACCAGAGTACTCTGCTTCAGTCTCTGCCAGGTGTTGGTCAGCTTGATACTGATGATGATGATATTAGCAAGTTGAACTCCAGAGCACCATTTGTACTCTAGGTTATTTAAAGCATCTTACAGTAGAAAGTAGCTGAAGAAAATCTAAGACAAACCATGCATTGAAAAAAAACCTTTGTTGCATTAAAAATAAATAGGGAAATTGTAATCCAAAGCAAATGGCTAATGCATAAAATAACTATTGACCTTTTTTTTTATGGGAAAACTGGATTTGTTTTCAGTTCTTATTTAAAGACGTCAGCGTTTTCTGCACACTCCTGGTTTTCAGGAAGTTTGTTCCAGAGCTGCAGACCATAGAAACTAAATGTCTGTCCTAAAAATGGTTTCTAACTCTATGACCTGAGGGGTTTGCACCGTAGTTCATACCCAGTAAGGAACTCTGCAATATGTTTCAGCATATGAGCATTCATAGCCAATAACAAGATATTCTTGGTATTGGTGAGGACCTCTGGTGGGTGCTGCTGCATTTTGGATGAGCTGCACCCACCAGATTGACACAAGTAAAGAAACAATCACAGAAATCTAACCAATTAAAAATATCACCCCTTTTTATAATCGTATATTCTGGGTTGTCAATATTCTGATATGCTTTTCAAAAAGGTGTGAATTAGTAGTCTGACTGTAATGGATTGTTCAGGTACTTCTAAAAAATGGTGAAAAGGTAAATTTGTCACTCATTTCAGAAAGTGAGATTCTTAGATTTGTTCCATGTAGTGTAAAATATTTAAAGCATTTTTCTTTTTTTGATTATGATTTTCAGAAGATGGACAACCAAAAATCTGTATTTCAGAGCATATTGCATAACACCAATTAAAAAAAAAAGCTAATTTAATGTTTTGTAATGGTCATTATGCCTACACTATTGTGGAGGATTGCTGATTTCACCTCCACAATGTAAGCTACAAAGAAGCTAAAGAACCTGGTTGTTCACAGCATATTCATAGAAAGTTAAGTGGAAGGACAAACGGTGGAAGGAAAGGAAGTGCTTTCTTCTTCTGACGAGCTTTATGGATATGCTGATTTCATTTTCCAGCAGGACTTGGCACTGTTAAAGGTACCAGAATCTGGTTCAATGAATATCATGTAACTGTGCTTGATTGGCCAGCAAACTAGCCTGACCTGGACCCTATAGAGAGAATCGATGGGTTATTGTTGAGGAAGATGAGACGGCGGGCCCAACAATAAAGATAACCTGAAAGTTGATGTCAAAGTACGGTAAATTGGGCTTCCACCTCAGCAGTGCCACAGGCTTATCGCCTCAATGCCACGCCGCATTAATTAATACAAATGGAGTCCCAACCATTTGAATGCATGGAGATGAACATACTTTGACATTTTTGTTTTGAAATATCCCTTGTCAATCTTATGTAATCTAATTTTCTGAGCCACCAAGTATTGGTTTTCTTTATCTTTAACTCGTAATCAACAAAATTATAAGAAACAAAGTCTTGAAATATCTCCCTCAGTGCAATCAATCTGTTTCACTTTCTGAAATAAGTGACAAAATAATTAAATTTAAGATATTCCAATTCTGAGCTGTATCTGTTAAAAATTATGTATCTGAATCCTTAACTACAGTTTCCTGCGTCTTCCTGTTTCATATCATCTAATCTTGTGCTTTTGTGACCAAAATAATACTTCTGGTTTATTTGTATTAAGCTTGAAGAAATTGTAGCCCATCCATGTTGCGTCCTTGACGATTAGGGACTGATTATGTGGTCTCAGATGGTTGTCATCACCATATGTGGAGATGACAACCATGTATGGTGAACCCCTGGGTAAGAAATGTTGTAATGCATAATAATTGGAACTAGGGTGATGAAATGGATAGTCTAAAAGTGGTTTGAAAATGAACCCTTAAGAAACCCCTCATGCATCACATAATACAAAGTAGCCCTGGTCTGTTAGATAACCAATCATTTGTTTACAGCCAGCTTTCAAAACCCACAATGGCACGATGCAATTAACACTTCAAATGTTATGTAGAAAATGTATTACAATGGCACCAGAAAACATAGAAGTTCAGTATACAGTTGAAATGCAGTCCTTTTTTAATTTTATTTTTTATATAAGTTTATTTTTTTTTTATATTTTGAAAGTGGGGATTGTTACAGATGTGACTTGACTGAAGCCTCTAAAGCTCATTGTAGCAAGGTGAGCAGGAAGCACAGTAAGCAAAATGGACGTTCATTTTGAGAATTGAACTACAACATTAAATCAAAGATGTGGCATAAATCGAAACATGAACACCGAGGGACACTATTGATTTGTTTAAAAATTATAGTTGCTATCAAAAATGGCACCAAAGATGTTTACTGAACGAAAATGATTATCATCGGACTTTTAAAAAAGCATTTAGTTCCTGCTGTTAGAACCCCTGACTTGTCGCTGTTTAACTTAAGGAAGTTGGCAGGCGTCTGTGAGATGAAGGTGGGAGATTGGAGTTGGGTTTTTTTTTTTTTCTTTTTTGTAGAGCTGGGTGTCGACAGCATATGAAAATGTCCCACATTTCCTTTGTGACAGAGGTACAAGCTGGATGATGAACCAAATGGGGGCAAAGACAGATCCCTGGGGAACACCACTGAGAACCAGTAAGGACTGTGCTCTGAAATGTCTTAACTGTACCTGCTGCTTAGTCTGACGGGTACAATTTTAAACCAGGCATACGAAGAGCCGAAAATGCAAACTTATTCTAATCTCCTTGTGAAACTATCATGATTGTATGAATGCAGACCTCTGACCTAGAATCGCAAGTTGTGGTCCAGAGTTGGCTATCCGATCATTTTGGATTTACTTTTCTTTTTAAAGTAAATGCAGATTAGGGCAATCTCATCCAGAGGGTCTGCATCATGTTTTTCAAAGTTTTAACGTGTTTCAAAGAGGTAAATAAAAATTAACAATGTTAATATAGCTGCTTTTTATTATGGGATGTTGATTTAGTGAGCCACCATATTCTTTGTGGGAGGGAGAGTCTGTGACTCTGTGCCCTTCAGATGGGGAGGCCTTGGCAGTTTAAGAACTGATTTGGACATGAGGTCTGGTGCTGAGATCCAGCTTGTTGACGGCTGCAGGGGAAAAATCCGAAAGTAGGAGGGGGACGCAGAGAACCATTCGTGATATGTAGCGAAATGTCAGGAGGCTGCTTCTTTGCCAGCCATTTGTAAGCGTCTGCCTTATTGTCTTACTGCAAGCAACAGAAATATGCAACAGTTGTAATGTTGGTGCTTCATTTAAAACGTGAAACCTTTTTTCAGATTTCTAAGCACTCAGCAAATCTGTGATCCGTGTTCTCTTCCCACACACAGTGGTGCAGGCACCAGTGGAGGGGAGTTGGAGGAGGAGAGCTGGCAGCCCCCAGACT